>NC_044188.1:27221097-27486097 GCF_900880675.1 Sparus aurata
GGTAAATATCTGGCTTTTGTTGCCAAATGCTCCACTATGTTAACTAATGAGCCACTAATGTTGCTTGTCTGCCATTTGGTGCTGGACAGGTAGCGCACAATGAGTTTATTTGAGTTGCGGGCTTTCAAACCAAAACATTTCGCTGAAAGACTCTTAAACAAACCCCACATTCGTTAGGCTTGGAACAGTGCTGGCGCCACTTCTCACAATAAACCTGTGTTAAATTAGAATATTGACGAGTGCAGCTTTTGCGTAACATACTAGTAAACAGTGCACGTATTCAGACGAATTCTGTGAAGAGTTATGTCATTGTCAAACGCTGACTTCTTTTACTGCAAAGAAACAGTTGGATAATCTCAGTGTGGGTTCACTCTACATGCTCTGCGTGGAGGTTTCATTCACTGCAGTTCATCATCATCATGTTATATCACCGCCGCCGTGACTTCTGCTAAACCAAACACAAGCTATCCAATCGTCTGCTGAAAGGGCCGCCTGATACATTTTGATTAGCCAATCAGCTCTGCCGAAGGATCCACCCAAACTCCCTCTTTCATCCGGTCACACTGTGTAAAAAAACTGCTCTCGGATGGACGGGCTGTCCAATGAGGAGTCATGACAGCCGAATTCACTGCCTTATCCCGACAGGCTGCTTATCGATTTCTGCCTCTGGTCAATAGCACTCTCTCTTTTTCTTCTTTCTCTCTCTGCCCTCGTCCGTCTCTCCTCTCCTCAATGACTCTCCATCAACGTACGTCTCCGTTATACCCGACTTGTCTTTCTCTACACAGCCAACGCAAAAGCCTATAGTTAAGGACAAAGCCTCATTGACCAAACATAAGATGATGGAGGAGTGTGTGAGGGTGTCTCCAAGTAGCTTTGACACATAGGCTGGGTGTATGTCCACTGATCAAGCTCGGTACTACATTACATGATCGATAGCTTTCCGTCCTCTAGGGTGTGTGTGTGTGTGTGTGTGTGTCGGTGTCGGTTGGTATATGGGTCAGGTATTTGGGCCCAACTAGATGGCAGCGGCCAGTTTTGAAACCTCACATCCTAACTCCACACCTCTCCCCCTCTTCCCCATCAACATGACATCCAGACTCCGTCACGCTACAGTAGACACGCACACACACACGCGAGGACCATGTGAAAACCTCGCTGCTGCATGGCAACCGGATCCCATAGCAACCAATGGTATGGGTTTTTTTTTTTTTTTCTTTTTTTTGTGGGCTTGTAGAGAGAGGGAGAGAGAAGGGGGAAAGAGGAAGGAGGGGTGGATGGGGTGACAGATATTTGGGAGAAAAAAACGCAACTCTGGTAAAGAACGAAAATAGACGGAGCGAAGAAGGCAGAGGAAGTAGCGGAGCAGCATGAATACGTAAACACACACACACACACACACACATTTCTTTCAGTGTGCTGGGATCAGATGAGCATGAGGAGAGAGAGAGACGGACAGTGACAACATTGTGGGTGAAAGAAGACCTCCCTCTGCGCTGATCACAACAGGAGGGGAGGGACAGAGTCAGATGGAGAGGGAAAAAAAGTTATCCTCTCAGTCATTATACGTTAACACGTCAAAGCCCGTTAATGACAGTGTACGCATACATATAGAGGGTATGCATAAAATACTGGCTGGGTATCTGTCGGCCTTTTGAGAAAAAAGCACAGAGAGTGCATGGTACTTTAAGAAATTTAAGAGGGACCTAGAACTTTGTCAATACAATGAAAAAGTGGCTGCTTTTTGTACAGTCCCCATACACTGTCCTTTTACCATGATACGACATTTTTTGAATTTTTTGAGTGAAGAATACAGTACTTTTTAACCTGTATTGTGTCCAATAAATGGAATATCTTTACTGTCCTTGTACAACAAAATTTATAATGGAGCTTCTGTATACAATATTTTAACCCTGCATACTTTCACCGAGGCCCAACAGTCCACTTTAGTACTCACTCATTGAGACCATGCAGGCACCTAAACGTGGCTGATGGCTTCTTTCATCAGGATCCATGCACTATCCCCTGAAAAAATCAACAAAACTGTTGCAATGTAAAAGTGAGTGAGAACTGGATCCGTCCCTTTATCTGGATCTGCACCAAAAGTTAATGGAGTCTGTTCTGTGGGGAGAGACCCACCAAGTTTCCATTGATATCTATTCAGTAGTTTTAGTTTTAAGTGTAACTGGGAGGAGATATAAACAAAATAAAAGCCACAAATAGAAGAAAACATATGTTAAATACCAAAAATTAAGTAGTCGTAGAGGTAAGTAGTGCAGGAGCTCAGTTGTGCAAAACAGCAACAAACCAGTGCAGTACACAAATGTAGCCGAGAGTCTTCATAGAAACCTAATGTGGCTGAGTATATTTATCCCGGAGAACTGAAATTCGATAAAGACATCTTAATAAAGCTTTTGCGTGAGAGGCTGAGCCCAAATCTACATCACAGTCCCTCTGCATATTAAAGTGGACACAACTATTTCATGGCTGTCGCTCAACACACTCCTTATCCGCCCCATTGCTTTGATCCACATTAACAATAATCCTGTACACTGTCAATAAGTCATACATTAACATTTTTACAATGTCATTTACTTGTTATTTTTTGTGAGGTTATATTCAATTAAAAAGCATAATGAGATAAATTTGTTACTCCCTCACTCTCTAACCTAATTGGTACCCAGTAATTATTTTACTGAAACCTCACATGTACACAACAATTACGCTGTAATTTGCAGGCTGTAATCTAGTTTTCAAGTACAAAGTACACACATGGATGGATGGTGCTGACAGAATGTCGTCCTGCAGTGCCATTATTGTGTACTATTAATGAAGATGAGGAGAGGAGAAGAGAGGAGAGAAGAGGAGAGGAGAGGAGAGAAGAGGAGAGGAGAGGAGAGGAGAGGAGAGCTTGGATGCCTGTGTAACAGCGCCCCTGCTGGACTGTAGTGGTAACAGCAGCTGTCCTGGCAGCAGGCCAGCTGCATGTGTTCATGTTGTGTGTGTGTGTGTGTGTGTGTGTGTGTGTGTGTGTGTGTGTGTGTGTGTGTGTGTGTGTGTGTGTGTGTGTGTGTGTGTCATTATCCGGGTCACTCTCTGTGACCTCTCACCTCTGACCTCCAGTCAGATCTGTCCAGACGGAAAGAGTCTTTTCTTTTTTGCTGACACATACATTTCTGTGTTCGCTGACTGCACAACGCATGCTGTGTTACTGTGAACATCATGTAAAATCACCTTTCTTCAGGTTTCTACTGTTGACTGTTGATACAAAGCATTCATGAATAACGCATGTTTATGTATGTAAAGCAACTAGATACAAAGCCAGAATTCTAAAATCAATGAGGCTTTTAAAGCTTTTAACATCAGCCCCATCACTCTCTGTCTGACTGCCTATCTGACAAGCTCCTGTCTGTCTCTGGTCTGTGCATTCCTAAACAGGAAGCCCCTGGAGATTAAATGATGACATAATGGTCTGTATTTAAAGCATAGATCCGGTTAAAATCAAATATGTTGCTCCTAAATATGCAACATGTGTTCATTTTATACATCTGTTCAAATCAATTTAAATATGTTTCAAATCATTTTTCAAAATATTCTAGAATAACACATTTGAAATTGGTTGCCTCTTACAAATTGCAGCTGGTCAAAGGTTGCCCTGCATAAATGCATATATTATCAATCTGTCTGTTGATCCATCTGTCTGTCAATCTACCTATTTGCCTGTGTGACACTGACCATCTGTCCGCCTGCCCTCAAATTTGCGTGTCCTCCAGCATTTTCTGGTCCACATGTATATGTCCCCAAAATCATCCTCATAGCAACATCTGGTGACACGGAAAATTCAAAACACACACACACAAAAGGAGACCTTTTCATTTACAGTGCAGTGCAGAGACAAGACAAGAAAATTACAGTCATACTGTATTATCATTGTGGCTATAAACACAGCCAGTGGCTGGCTTTACAGTGGTTTGGGAGTTTGGGGTGTTGTGGGGAGGCGAGACTGAACGACCTTCACAGGGTGGTCGTGTCTTATCGACCAGCACTAAAAGCTCTAGCTGCTCACGCAGAAACACAGGCAGAGGAAATGGGTTTAGAAATTCAGCCAGACACACAATGTGGTGGCGCTGCAGGACACGTCTGATAGCTGATCGACACGTCTGATAGGCGATATCATGAATAAATATTCAATGATCATGGATTTTCATTCTCAGTATTTAGACAAAATACACGGTGACGGACATATCTGTTTGTTGAAAGCTATCAAATGGTAGTTTGTGGATTATAAAGCTTAGATTTTCTTGCCAAACAGAGTACAGGATGATTTAAGACATTTACATAATAATCTCAATATTGGCCTCTAATGGCCTCTTGACACAACGCAGGCAAAATGTTTCAGAATTATTGATTCACAGCTTTCAGAGCGCTGTCATCTCCTCATGAAAGGACATGCCCTGCCCTGTAGAATTCCCCGTAGCCATCTGTTTTACTGATGTAAGGATTGGGAGAGAAGAAGAAGAAGAGGCAGAGAAGAGATAATAAGGGAGGATTAGGAAAGAAAAAGAGGAAATGCCAATCCTAGGAACAAATAAGGAGTAGTTAATGAAAAAGTACTAGAAAGATAGATAGAAAAAATGAAAGAGGTTAAATAGAGAAGGACCTACGGAGAAAGAAGGATGAAGGGAAGGAACGCACAATGGGAAAGTTGGGAAGTGAATGAATGCAGGAATTAAGGAGGAAGCAAGAGGGAAAGAAAGAAAGAAACAAGTCATTCACCGGGCAACAAGTCGGGACAGCCGTCTCATATGTCAGCTCGGTGCAAACATCCCACCCATGGTGACTTCCAGAAACTCGCCCATGTTAAAGCCTCCAGTTCAGAGAACATCAGTTAACCTCCACAGAAAAGGGAAGTGGAGGAGGACCGTGAAGACGCAGGGTAAACACTGCCGAGGTGAAGACCCTGAGGGAGACCGGGTCGTCCGAGGCCAGGGAGAGAAAAAGAGACGGAGACGGAGGAAAGACAAGTGGACTGGTGTTTAGGCCTGTTGCTAGCAAACAGGCACTCAACAATAGTCACTTTGACATACAGAAGAGAGGAGAGGACACACAACATTCTTGTAGTCCCTCTCTCTCCTAGATAGCCGCTTCAACTTCAACCATATCGGCCCCTTTGACACACACACTCTCTCTTTCTCTCTCCACACCCCACTTTAGAGCAGGACAAAACCCCATCAAAAGCAAAGGGGAAGCCACCCCAATAGGCATCATGCCCTTAGAAAAGCGTGGCGAGACAAAAGAGAGGGATTCTTTTAGTAACCGAGAAGTGTGTGTGCGTGCGTGTGTGTGTGTGTCTGTGTGCAGTACCCCCAGTCACTACAGATTACAGACACGCACCACAGATGGCCAGCGCGTCTCGTCTTTTCACCGCCACCACCGCCGAGAATAATGGCCAGCGGTGGCCCCTCCTCCTCCTCCTCCACTCCCTTTCTCTTTTGACAGCACGTGTGTCCGTCAAATGGGAGCGTGTGTCTGGGACAATGGCAGCCAGACAAAGAGCCCGCCTACCCCCCACCAGGATGCTGAATAGGGGGGCACGTGGGCCTTGTCATCGAGGGAACAATAGCACTGGGGGAGAGGGAGAGAGAGGGTGTGGCAACCGAGCACCCACTGCAACCGGGGATGGTGAAGTGCAGCCTGGGTGGCCTGAGTTCAGATTTGAACTTGTAGGCTTTAGTGCTTTTAATGGAGAGCACATACACAAGCAAAATAGTCAGAAATCAATATGTGGGCCGGAGGATGAAGATGAAAAAAGAAAAGAAACACATCAAAGGCAGATTCGGCATCAGTGTTCCCCCTGAGCTGTGTGCATTTGCTCAGGCTAATAATTTACAATTCATTCGCCAAGTTATTACTTGCCGTGTTTCCAGATTTAAAGATAATACTGCATGCTTCAGCCCATTACCAACAAACTATGCATATGTGAAAGGAGTGCTGCCTTGTTTCTCAAAGCAGGTCATACAGTGTATGTTTTAAGATTCACCGGAGTCCATTCATTTCAGAACTGCATGTTATATATTCAACTTGCAGAGACATGAAACGCATGCATGAGATCAGTAATCCATCACAATTACGTCCAGCAGAGTTTTTTGTTGTTTCGTTGCAGGTGAAACACTTTAAAACTATTCAAGGAATCAGGGTTTGGGACTGCACACTTCTTAGCCATGCTAAATGTCATTCGGTCAGTCCAGTCCATAACTCTGGTCCAGACTGAAATATCTAATTAGCTAGCAGATGGATTACAACACAGTTTTGTAAAGGCATTCATGGTCCCCAGAGAATGAAACCTACTGGCTGTAGTCATCCAGTCGTTTCATATATTGCCAGCATGAAGCTGATGTTTGTGATTTTTAGTGAAATGTCTCATGCACTTGTTGTTTAATGTTTTACCATTACATTTGGGGCATGGAATGATAATCAAAATATGGACAAACCAATTAGCCAAAGCTTTATGGGTTTATGGCTGTCGTTAGCATGATAGCATTAGCTCAGAGCAGCCTCACAGAGCTATCATGGCTGTACCACATCTTTTTAATGCAATTTAAGAAACCATCCATTTCGTGACATTGGTTTTTCTTGGTTACGCTTGCTGATACCGTCGTGATTATTTCAGCAAAGGAGGAGGTCAGGTGAAGAAGTATGAAGAACGGTAAGTGCGAATAGGAGGGATTGATGGTCAGGTCAGGTCAAACAAGCACAGGACTTTCACGCAGGAACGCACTGTCGATGTCCTGTGTGAAAAATAAAGTACAACTGTGAGTTATTCTGACTTACTAATATAGTTAAGTTATGTCAACTACGTGACATAACTAACCCCAATGGTTTCCTAAACCTAACCAAGTAGTTTTGGTGCCCAAACCTGACCAAACTGTACTGTACTGTGTACAGTGAAGGTGCGGTGCGCCTGTCCATGGTACGCTGCAACTGTTACGTAGTCTTGAGAACTGTAATATACGCTGTTTTGGGGTTTACTGGCATTGACCTATCCAGTTGTTTATGTATGAAGGTTGTGTTCCTTGTTTGCACACAAAGCATTTGAATTTAGTGCTAACCATCAATATATCAAAGCAATTAATGTTCAATTTGCCATGTTACTGAATGTGATATCCTGTCATATGGGTGTAGTGCGGCTGGCTTTCCTGTTTGTTTTCTCTTGCCTCTGTATGTCACGGAGGTAGTGCCTTGTGCTATGGGCCCACATGCCTGGGCATCTCTTTGCTTTATGACACTTCAATAAAAGTATTCATTATAGTACTTCGCTGTTATTCTTGGTCAGCACCACCAAGTTTTCCAGTCACAATGCTGACGTGTGGCTGATGAGTCGATTCCTGTGAACAACTACCCATCCAGAGCTCGTTTCAAGTCCTCGCAAGTTGAGTTTCAAGCTGATTCTGAGATGGACCGAGTGACTATAAAAGGAAAATGGTCACCAGTGACATTAATTATGCAAAACTTGCAGTTAATCAACACATTGGCACGGCTCTTCAAGATGCGGGGATCTGCCCCACAGTGTAACTGATGCCCATAACCGAGCATTCAGCAGAAACACTGAAGTCCACACTGAAGGGCTCAGACCCAGCTGGTGGATTTACTCCACCCTCAGGCGTTTACTCACTGTCCAACACAGGCCTTACAGATACAGCAGCACTCCTGAGACACCTTTGATGTGACTTACGGGATTACCGACTCCACTGGGCAAAAATCTCTACGCGCTTATGTGTGTGTGTGTGTGTGCACACTCAGGAACGTGCACACTTGTTTGTAAATGCAGGGGGAATGGGGGTCTGTTTTTCCTGGGGGTCAGGGTGCATAGTGGCAGGGGTGGAGAGTAGAAAGCTCGGAACAGCTGGGCTGAGTCTGCAGGGGGACAGGACAGAGGGAGAGCTGGAGGGGGAGATAGGACAGAATGAGAAAGAGAAGGAGAGGGGCCAGCACGTACAGGCAGGCGGGCGGGCAGGCAGGCTGCTGACGGGCTCTTTTGAGGCAGCAGCTGGTTGGAGTGGGGGTCTCACCAGCTGTGCCTCCACTGACCTCTCCCCACACTTCTCCACCTCCTCTTCCTCCCCAAACTCCACTACCCTTCCCCCCACAAACTAGAATCCTCATCCAAATGTAGGCAGAAAGAGACACACACACACGCACACGCGCGCGCACACACACCACACCACACGACCATCTGTCAGTAGGAGGAGAGTTGCCTCTCTGATTGCTCCATAACGGTGTTGAGACACTCTTGGTAAAACACAGCACCACGCCCCAAACAAAAGCCCTGGAGACATGGAACTATTCTTAACCAGACATCTTCCAACAAGCCTCCTGTGACGCTTCCAGCACAGAGACAGGTTCCCTGGTTAGATCACTACGGCCCAAAGCCTGTGACTCATACACGATTGTGAGGCAATGCAGAGAAGCAAAATCATCTTCAGCAGCGCTGGAAAAAGATCGAAAGCGGACCGTTTTTTCATATCTTCCAAAAAAGACAGTGCCACATCACAAAGGTTTTAATAGTTAACAGTGCAACTTTTTGGTTGTTGTTGCATAATAACAGTCACTGAATACAGGTCATGCCTCAGCTGGCTAAAGCTGATTAGCTTTTATTATGCCTGTAAGAAAAAATAAACAATTTATGCCAGGTCATTTGGCAACTACCACGAGTCAGTGAGGAATCATTACTCAGTAAGGTGATTGTCTAATAAGCATCTTTAGATTCCAACAGCGGATCTCATATTTCACAAACCGAGCCTTTCGGGAGAGAGAGAGGGGGGCTGACTCACGGATCTCTCACCACCTCCCCGTTTGCCGCCTCCCTCATTCCGATCTGCATCGAGGCTGACAGCGGATCAGCGCCGATCAGCTCCGATTTATACGAAACAACAACAACAACAAAAGTCGCCTCGCCTGACGCGGCCAGCATCACTTCAGAAGTGCTTATTCAGAGCGCCACTAAATCAAGTGCATCCACAGAGTAATTGATTCAAGCTCTGTTCTTGTTTTTCAGTCCATCATGTGCGGCTGCTGGCGGGGCGACTCCGCTGTGTCGGAGGACAACGGCTTGAAAAAAAGATAAGAGGAGGAGAGGAGACCGAGGCCAGAACAGTGATTGCTTTAAAGAAAACGAAACTGGAAAAAACTAACAAACAAACAAAAAAACATATTAGGTCCCGGCTAAAGCGGGGTAGAAGCTGTGCCAAACAAAGCCGGGACTGTCACTTCACAGGGTTTTATTAGAAACAGCTTCAGGAGACCGAACCCATTTTCTATTTTGTCTCACTTGCCTCACGGAGCATCTAATTGTGTTTTATAACACGCACTGGGGAATAACTACATCAACATGTTTACGACCTCAACAACACAGGCAAACAATATAGGTGTAAATGAAGTGTGACTGGCTCATGCTATAGCACATCGCGGGGCAGAAGGACCATATTAAAAGGGAAGCAAAGAGGTTTTCTGTCAGTCTACAAAGAGCTTCTTCTGTCCTTCAATCTCCTCAGCTATGCCAACTTTATCCAGGCACGTTCCTTAAAGCCCCGTTAAAGGTGGTTTCAAGGCCCAAGTAGCATTAAATATTCAGGAATAAATGCAACTATACTGCATAGGATTTTTCAAGTTTGGAAGAAAACATCAACATTGTTATTATTTATTAATCCAATGTGTGTACTTTTCACGAAAAGTATAGTAATCAACTTGCAAAATAAGCAGACAACAGCGCGTTCTCACCCTCACATGTGGCGATTACAGCAGCCCCGTCAGCCGCCATGCGCTTCTCTGGTTGACGCTGTAGTTACGCAATAGTAAAGACAGAGAAAAGCTGGGCAGAGTGCTTGGACGGCATGGGTCACACTGCGAGCCGTCTTGTTTGCGACCAGGAGTCAAGAGTGATTTTTTTATGTAATGACGTTATGCAATGTAGGTGACGAGAGTAGCGAAAGCGACGCAAGCACGCGACTTACAAAGGGTGAAGTTATTCTGTCCCAAAGTGTGATCATTTCCCCCACCTAACCACGCAGTTCTGGAGTTTGTAACGTTGCGTCATAAAAGTCAAAGCGTCTTAGCATATCATCATGTGTAAAGTGTTTGTCAGCAAGCCTTATTTTGAAAGTCTAACCAGATGTTGCATATTATGGGTGTTTACTGACTAAACCATGAAGCCCCTTCGCACACAAAAACTGACGCTAGGGGGGGAAGTAAGAGCGTCATAGTTTGAAAGTGTGTCTACCATCGTTTGCAAATATATGCTTCTCAAACTTTGTGTTTTTAATCCACGTGCTTCTGAAGTGTCAGCAGCAGGCCGCAGACGTACTGTACCGTACTGGGGACTGGGCTAAGTGAGTGCAACGGCATTCGCGTGTGTGTGTGTGTGAGTGTGTTAAATCTGTTTTGTGTAAGATTCCCTTTTAAAGTCAGGAGACTTCCAGGAAGAGTTCTGTTTATTGGCAAGCAAAGTCCTCTCCTCTCCTCTCCTCTCCTCTCCTCTCCTCTCCTCTCCTCTCCTCTTTACCCTCGAGGGTAAGCAGTGTGAATATTAGATAGGGACAGATTGTATTAGATAACGCAGACCTACATAGAGCCATGCACAGATTCACACACACAGGGAGCTTTATGACTTGCAAACACACAGATGGTCCTGAGCGTGTACTTGAGGAACACTTCACGACCGCTCAATGCAACGAGAACGGCACCTGCAAGCAACGCATTTTTTTGCTAAATACACACAAAACATTTCTCATTTGGTGTTTCAATGCAAATGTGTTCATTTCCAAAATACTGTCCGTAATGTTTTACTACTGTTTTAACATGTGCTGTATTATGATACCAACACTGACATGTCTTTAAGAGGAGGGACAGTGTTAAAAGTAGATGATTAGCAGTGATTAGTCGATTATTCGGTTGATTGAATGAAAATTCATCGATTAATCATTTCAGCCATTTTTCAAGCAAATGTCAGATATTGTCAAATACTGTCATATATTTGTTGGTTCCGGCTTCCTCAATGAAAGGATTTACCGCCTTTCTTTGTCATTTATGATTTTAGATGAAAAGTCGTCGGGCTTTGGACCGTCTGTTGAACAAAAGCAGCGATCTGAAGACGTCACTTTGGGCACTGAGAACATTTGATGAGCGATTGTTAGGTGCAGCCCTAGCTAAAACAGAATAATGATAAGGTATTAAGGCTGAATACGAGGCAAAATTTCTTATACGTGTGTTGCAACATAACACTAACTGAACACTGTTTACGTCTCATCTCTGTTTCCATAACAATGCATATTTCTGTTCCGTATCTTGTAAGACACACATATACAGCAGTCAACTGATACACATGGGAAGGAGGAGCCCACACAGCACACTGGGGGGCCTAACCAAATCTCTCCCAACTTTACTTTGTAAAGCTGGCGCCTGAGGCAAACGCTTAGATTAGAAGATTTCTTTTTGCGTGTTAGTCAAGGTTTAAAAACTGTAGATGTGCGCTGAGGGATCTGTGCAAAAGGAATGAGTGCAGAGCGATGCAGAACAGAGCATGATGGGGATGTGAATGTGTATACATAATGCATGTATAGGACGGTTTCTGTACGCGCCTCATCAAAACTCCGAACATCTTATCTCAGTCACTGAACAAGACACGGAAGCACACACGCACACACACACACGCAGGTAAACTTAGCTTTCATATTCAGTATAGGGATCAAAAGATTATGGTGTTGCCAGAGAACTAAATATGGATCAGAAACTCTCCCCACTGTCAGTGGAAACAATGCGCAGCAGACATCACAGAACTACATGGACGCAGACAGCATGCATAAACAGCCTTACACTTCATAGGCAGCCGCTCCGTGGGCTGCACTTTAAAACCAGGAAAACGACAACACTTATGCCGTATCGCAATACAGCGGCATGCAAAATATAACAAGATATACAGTCTCATTTCATGATAACAATATAATATCGATACATATGCATACACAGGCCCGGATACACTTCACGGGCAGCGGGGGTACATGCAGCCACTCTGTGGGCTGAGAAGCTGTCCATCAAAACAAGTCTGCAGGGACAGGGAGGGGAGGGGAGAGGAAACCAACGTGTTCGGTTGTTTTAATAAAAAAAAAATAAAAAATGTTTGACGGGTATTTGTGCCAAAGCTGTGACTTAGTAGGCAAATCATCATCTCACGCAAACGCAGCTCGACGAAGCAACACCTCGGCAGGAGATCATGCCTACACTACCCATACAGTCCCTGTCTGTCTGTTACATGTGCTGTGGGAGTCGGCTGCCAGGATGTAAACAAAAATCCATGTGAGGGAAGAAGCTGTGCAGAGTGTGTAAGAGTGTGTGTGTGTGTGTGTGTGTGTGTGTGTGTGTGTGTAGATGTGAGAGAAGAGAATGAGAACAAAATAAAACTTCAAAGCTGGTCTACAGCTGAGGGGTGGGGGGGGTTAAAAGGGGTTGAGATTTTCCTCTGGCTCTTGCGGAATGCGGAGCAAGAGCAATAACACATTCCCTATGTGGCGCACAGAGTGCAACATGGGACGGCCAGCATGTCAACACACACACATATATACAGGAACGGGCAGTCTGGTGTGTCCTGGTCTGTTCACTCTGCACATTTAAAGCAGCCATCTGGTGAACTGGACGATCCAGGACGTGACTGAGTCAGACTGCTGTCCAGCCCCGCAGCCATTTATTTTTTATTCCCCTCACAAACGCTCACCGTCCCAACATCCTCCTCTCTTCTCTTTTCATGACCCATACCACTCGACTGTCACCCATCCTTTGAAAACAGGTTGGCAAGGGGGTGATGTCGAGGGGGGGAGGGGGGCCTTAAAGAGAATGGCAAATGCACGCTCACCTCTCCTGACACGCTGACTACACAGAGGGTGAAGCGGTGTTACGGGGTGAGCGATAGAGGGAGAGGCTCCACTAATCACACCATAGTGTTCCCATTACATCAAATCATTTCCGCGCTGGCGGCGTGTCGCCTTGGCATCTCCACAATATTCCTCTGTGATCCGAGGCGAGAGCAGACACAGCCTGTGGGAGGACAGTCTATATACTTTCTATTGATCTCCTTGTTAAGGCTTGTTGAAGCATGAGGTGCCTGGAGCCTCATCCATTAAAACATAACTAAAAAAGAGAGAGCGAGGGACAGGGAGAGGGAGAGAGAGAGAGAGAGAACTTTGGCTTTATTCTGGATTTCATCATGCTTGTAGAGTAATTTCAGAGTGTAGTCAAAGCTGAGAAAGTGATCTCAATGAGGATCATGTTGTGTGTGTAATGATGTAAAGTAATTTCAGCTTTTAGGCATAAAAGAAATGCAATCCCACTGGATGTGTTTGGTTTCCAAACCAAAAAAGGGGCTTTAGATAAGGCTGGGTGAAGAAGTTTGTGTTTGTCTCCTTTTCCAGTGAGAGGAGGGAGGTTATATGAGCTCCCCAACCAATAAGCTGCCGTCGTTGTAGTTTCAGGACCTCTTTGTGCCTCCTTTAGCGCCTCTCTTTGTGTATTTATTCAGTTGATCTGAAGTGTCACTTGTAATTGCCCCATTGCTACTGACTCATATTTCTGCGAAACTAGGCAAATAACATTAACGTCGGAGCAACCCTAATCTATAAAGAACAGTGCAGGAGAGAGAGCCAGGCAAACTATTTCCCTCTTTTTCCAGACTTTGTGCTATGCTAAGCTAACCAGCTGCCGGCTGCGTCATACTTAAAAGAGACATGAAAGTGAGACGTAGGCCTGAGTACGTGCATTTCCCAAAATGTCCAACTGTTATTGAATTAACCTCTGTAGCTTACAGGCTACATCTGCAACTCTTCTTAACAGGGAACTTCCCGTGGAGTGAGGATAGGCCTTCTGTTTTCAGGTCAGCATGTCAGTAACTCAAAATCGCAGCCCTTGTGTTTTATTCTAGCTCTTCCAGTAAAAGAAACCCAACAAAAATCGCTAAAAATGATTTTTCCCCTCATATCTGTGTATGAATTGTAGGTATTTTTCTCTATCACACGTCAAGTATCATCATACAATCCTACTTTGTGGAAGCTAACAGTCCTGCATGACAAATGAAAGTAAAAAAAAAAAAGAAAAAGCAAAGATAGGTATTATGAGAGTGCCATAATGTCATGTAGCCTTGTCAAACATCTGCCAGTTCCCACCGGTTGCGCTCAGTTCGAGGCATGAGGTAATAAATCTGGCTGCAATTATTTCACATTCTGTCATTTCTCCAAGTAAGAAGGGGAGTTTTTGAATGGCATCGGTTCAGGATTCAAAGTCACTGCGCATTGGAAAAACATCTCACCAGGGTCTGCAGTCTTTACGTCTCCGTCCGCACCATGCTTTCCCATCCAGTCTGTCTAGTAGCCACGAGTGCCTAGCAATATACCTGACTGACTGGCCTGCTAGCTATACAGACCGGAGAGGCCCAGGCTTGAGTGGCTGGCTGATTTACAAGCGTTCTGGGTGGCTGGCTCGCCGCAGACAAGCCCTGAATCCCTACTGGGCTTTTCTGGGCTTACTGGGTGGACGGGCTACTCATCTTCCTACAGTGCAGGCAGACAAAGGCAGGTCTGTTCCTCTGGGAGCCAGCAGGCAGCGACCGCCACTTCCCCTGACCGGGAGAGGCAGACAGAGACAAGAGGGGAAAGTGAGCTAGATGAAGAAAATTGATGTTTTGAGTGGAAAGGGAGAGGACAGCGAAAGATAAAGACCCGAAGAGAAAAGACAGAGGGAGCTTTTAAACAACTGAGCGCTGACAGGAAATTGAAAAAAAAAAGGGGGGGGGGGGGGTGTTATAAAGAAATTAGAGTGTGGAGGAGAGGTCTGCAGGTCATAACAGCTGTATACAGTCCAATATGGTTCTGGTGTAAAGACCCACAATCAATCAAAATGTTGCTTTCTATTGCCCTTTTCACAAAATATTTGCCTCACAGCATATAAGCGGTCACGACAGGAACAAGCCACTCTAAATGCTAACAGTATCAACCATCTCCACGATTGTTTTTTTTTTCTTTTTTTTTCTTCGTCGCGGCCGTGGCATTTTCCTCCAGCTCGCCTGCGAAACAAGACACCTCTCCGTCCTCCATCTTCCCTCCTTTCATCTCTCCCTCCGCTCTGTCCATCTCTCCAGCACTACAATGGCTCCTCACCTCTTTCCTCTTGGCCTCCAGCCTCATCCGTCTGAGACAGCCAGTGGCTGCTGTCGTTTTTGGATTCGGATTCTCATGGACCCGTTGTGCAGATTTCTCTGTTGTTAAAATGCTGCTCGTGTTTTGTCTTTTTTTACGTCTCACATTTCATTCATTCACTTGTAAAAAGAGCAGTTTTTGTGGCAGACAGTATTAACTGGTTTATTCCATATAGCTTGAAGCAATAAAACACTCTCTGGGCGAAGTTCAAAGAAAGTCAAGGGTAAATTAGCGAACACTTGTGCTAATTATACACTACTTTGAGCCAATAAAGTATAAAATGCATGCTTTTTTTTCTAGTATTTGTTGTGACCATTATTGGGATGAGTACAACAACACGTTTTTGACGTATATTAGAAATATAAAATACTTTGGTGTAAACATTCTTAGAAGATTCGACATTAGCTTGGTACAAACGAGCAGGTGGAACAGCTAGCCTGCCTCTTTGAACAACCTGTAGCCCCTCCTTCATACACAAGTGCTCGCTTGGCTTGACCTGAATCCAGAGATGATCCATGTCGAGCAGAACTCAGCACAACCTCGTTACATTTAAAAGGTGCAATATGTAAGAATTTGCCACCTGTCAAATTCATGCTCCAAACAAATAGAGGACAGCATCTCACCAGAGTAGCTGCTACTGCTAACTGTAGCTGCCATTAGGTAGTTAGCTCAGTTAGCTGTGCAGCTAGTGGTCCAGATTGGACCTCGGAGCAGACTGCTGCTGTAGCTTCATATTCAGTGGACATTCACAAGAGCGGTATCAGTCTTATCACACAGGCCTAACTTTCAGCAAGAAAGTGAATACGTTTTGTCCCCAAAATGTCCAGCTCTTCCTCTGAGGGCGAGAGGAACACCGGCTGTGTGGTTTCTCCGAGCGTTGTTCTCACTTTAAGCGGCTGAAAGGTTACGTTTGGCTGATATGTTTTCACTCCGCGGTGACACTCCTCTTCCTCTCCTTCACACCCCTACCTTTTCACCTATTGTATTCACACTTACAATTCAGGGTGTAGCCCCATTTCCCTTTCCCTTCTATACCTCAAACACAGCTAAACTAAACAATCAACATAAGGATTTTACTGAAGACATTTTCATAAACTCGTGCTGGGGTGTTGCATACTCTTCCGCATCTCTGCAATGTGGTTTTATAATAAATGCAACAAGCCTCTAACACTATTTAATGACATTTTCATCTTCTGTGTCATCACTTTAATGTTCCCATAGGGATTAACAGTGTGTCTGTGGTACTCACTACAGTGTTAATGACTGGCTTCTCTCCTATACGGCTGATCAATCTTAATAATCTCATATGTTATGGCCTCCCTCTACAAAAAAACACACCAAAATTATTGACGAAATCCTGTTAATAATTTTGGTGTGCTTTCTTTGTATTCTTCCTCTCCTCCTCCTCCTCTATCCTTCTGTAATGAGGATTACTATGCCCTCTTTTTTTCAGGAGAAATGATTTCCACCTCAGTCCTCTTTCCTTCATGGTCATGATGCCAACAGCTGGGAGAGCGGGCCTCATCTGGCGTGCAGCTGGCCACCATAGAAAGACAAGCAGAAGGATGGGAGTGAGAGAGGAGAGTCGCAGAGAAGAGGAGAGAGAGAGAGAGAGAGGAGCAGTGAAGGGCAGTGGTGTGGTAAGAAAATCTATATGAGGTATATTAAAGTTTGTTGAGTGCCGCAGAACTACAGCGAGAGACGTGACGAGGAGGAGGAGGAGGTGGAGGAGTGGGAAAAAAAAACACACAATGAAGCAAGGAGGAGAAAGATAGTGACACCTGGCCGTAGAAGTGATCGCAAGAGCGTCGCAGAGCAGGAAAAAAAGAGGCAAGAAAGGAAAAAAAGAGGCCGAGATGAGGAGCGACAGACTGACGGAGGCGGAGAGAGAGGAGAGAGAGAGACAGAGAGAGCGGAGTACAGTCATGTGGAGTCAGATGCTCCTAATCAGCTGCGTTGCTGTCAGAGCTCCTCGCCATAACAACCATGAGTCATAGCACCGGTAAACAGAAAGGTTGTTTTATAAACTGAAAGCCTCGCTGGCACATCCACACGTTCACAAGCATACTGTAGCAGGAGGCGAGCCGCAAACTGGTCCCGGCAGAAAGCACACACGTGCCACTTACAAGAGTAATCTCTCCCTCTGCCACTCGTTTTGTACAGGTGGATTTATTACAGTGATCACAGTCAACATTAGATGGGTTTCAGCAGGGGAAACGATTTTCTCTAAGTATGTAATATCAACTGTCAGCGATGCCAAATTAAAAAAAAAACAAAAAACTACTATACTACCTACGTTTCATGGGACAGAGGTAAGGCGATGACTGATGTCCAGCAAGAGAGTTTCATTTGGTCAGTATGTTCCCCGGATGAAATCTTGTTTTGTGGTTTTTTTTCTCAATTTCATCTCCGCTCTCCATCACAAAGACATAAATAACGTGATCACATTAAGGTCACAGAGGGAAACATCGGATTGGCGGTCTGGATGAAATAAAAGTGCCTGATTTACTACAGTGGCCAAAGATCACCTAAGAAGTGCCAAAAGTGGCGAAACAAAGAGTCCAGCTGAAAATCAACGCAGAGTTACACACCGTAACAAAAACCCACGGAGAGCGCCGTGTTCCCGTTGTGCTTTTCATTACCCAGTAAGAGTCATTTTATCCTTTTCACCAAGAGTTATAGCTGCTGGAACAACAACAGCCGAACAGAGCAGTCGCTGCCTCGCGAGAAAACATTTGTAAAGTCAACTTTGGTATTAAATCTCGACGAACTGTTGGCTCAGGGTATCAATTATTTGCCAATAAACAGTAGCTGAGGTAGGCCATAACCTCACAGCCCAACCAATATGGGATTTTTGACGCATTACATGAACAATCTTTTTTTATCATATAAAGACCAATTTAAAGAGTGGAAAAACCCCAACACATGAGTCTCATAAAGCTTTTTTCCAAGTAGTGTTGACACACCTGATCTCACATACAGGTATGGAGAGATATTTTATCAGTTTTTTGTATCCGATAAATTTGGCTAATAAAGGGGAACTGAACTCTGATTACTCGTCTTCACTACACATTTGAAAAAGGCTGTTAGGAGCCCGCACAACGCCTGATTGGTTGACTCAAGTGATGTCGCTATGTCTGCATTTAGGTGGAATCAACTGAGTTATCAGTCCGGCTGTAATAGGCACTGCTATAAGGAATGTTTACATTTCACAAGCATTTAGTTAAAACACTGTGCAAAATAACACCGTAACGACCTCACACCTCACCAGCGTCATTCCCTCACCTTGTGTAGACATTTCGAACAGTTATAATGTGCAGTCATGACCTTTAATTTGGACAGGTCATGATTTGCCACATGCACAACACTGCACACACATACAGTATGCACACGCATGAAAACAAAGGTGAAGACATGTACCCGTTTTCCCTGGTGACTCTTTCTTTTTTCAGATGGAGGTAACGTGTGGCTGCTTTCCCACACAAACTGAGACTTTCCCTCCTCTTCCTGACTCGAACACACACACACACACACACAGACGAACAGATGTAGAGCTCGATTACTATATGAGTTACCTATATGTGTCCTCTATGAGCAGAAGACTGCCATCAGCTGTCCTCCATCCTTCACTCAGTCTCTGCTTCAGACTGGCCCGTGGCACTAACACCGCACAGATGCAAACCGTCAACCGTAAAAAACACTTTAAGTGTAGTCACCCCGCTCCTCCCCACTTCACTCGCTGCCACCTCTCCCCCTCTTTCCGCCTCTCTTTCCCTCTCCACTCTTCGCACAGCACAGTGAATAGGCCCCTCTGTGCTCTGGAAGACTTAACTTAGGTTCTGTCTGACGCTAACAATCTCGCTGTCCCTCTGCGTCACTCTGAAATAGTGCGGAGATGAAGCCAGCGTCACATTAAATAGTGTTTCTTTCCACGCTGCGAGACTAAAGCTCAGCGGCACACACCCTGCACAGTCTTTGAGTTATAACAGAGAAGAGTAGTGGAGAGTCGTTGTGCGTGGGCTGTAGGTACTGTAAATCACACAAGATTATAAACTAAGAATGGCAGCGTTCCTCAAATGCATCACAGTGCAGACAGGCCATCTGGGCTCATTTAGCGCCGCAGATAGATCAAGTGGAGAATCCCGATTATGCAATCATTTCTTTAAATGCGGGGAAAGTCGAAAGCACCTTTACTGCTTTGCAATCCGGTCATACCCTCACACAGCTAAATGCAATCTAACTTAGTCCAGAACAGCCATAATCTTCAGACAGGGAACGGGGCTCTACTTATACCCTAGTGATGAGAAGGACAAGCCTTACTCAATCATTTCTGACCCTCAGTTTCCTAACTGGTTGGAGGAATCATACTGGCAACATTCATGATCGTCACATTTATTTAAAGGAACAACTTGCTACCTCTGCAGCTCACAACCACATGCCGAAGTGTAAACACGACAGGTTGTGGGTTTTATTGTGGGTAATGTGGCAACTGAAAGCAATTTTTTATTTTTTTTTTTATTACTTTTTGTTTCATATATACTGCTTAAAATGAATGCTGCAGCATGTTTTTTCAAGTAGAAAGATTTCTTAAATTAACAAATGGTTCCTTGCTTAGCTTATGCCTCATTCAGATTTGGATACATAAGACATACATACATAATTACGAGTTTAAAACTTGCTCAAAGTTTTCTTATCAGCATCCAAGTGAAGTTCAAGTGAAGTTCAAAAGTTGTTTAGAAGCATTTTTGTAATATTAGTCAGTCAATAAATCAAATCTTCTGGCAAAAAAGGAAATAAACTGGTGCCTGTGGCTGTTGCAGGCCTCTAATCAGCATATCTAATCATTTCATTCAAACCAAAGGAAATGATTGAACGGCCTAATTGCTTTTCAACCTATTTACCTGCCTCCCCATCGCATATCTGCCAATGAAATCATTGCACATAGATAAGCTAGATAGCCAAGCGAGCTAATCGCACAAGAATGGCAGAGAGGGGGAGAACACAGCCAAATGTTCCCAATGCTAACATGCTAGCTTGGCAGAGGTGAATACTAACAATAGCCATGTTTTTTTACATCGTTTTAGATAATATCAGGTGTTTTCTTAAATTTGATTGAGACATGAGTTAATTGGATACAGTTAGCAATGACAAAGATGCACTGCGCTCACGGTTCACAGGCCATGAGCCGGTTGTTCAGCAGCAAACACATTAGCACACAGCCACAACAAAAAGCAGTAACCCCCGCGCTGGTTAGCCTTTCCAGGTAGGTTCTTGAGAGCTGTGTTGACCGAAGCAGCTCACACTAGCCACTGACACACATCTCCCAGCTGGCTAGCAAGAGCTAAGGGACAGTTAGTGTAGTCAGGCAGTTCGCTTTTTCATTTTGGAGGAGCGGCTCTGAAGGGAAGGCTGAGGGGAAGGGGTAGGAGTCTAGCTGTTCTTGTTAACATGGTGATCTCTATCATCTCTGCAACCCATCCCTTATGATGTGATCGTAGCATTAGCACAAAGACTGGAAGCAGTTTACACTTTAGTTTTGGTTCACATCAAACGATGGAGATAATGTGTTGAGTGGTCTCAAGTATTTTCTTTTTGCCTTTACACAGAGCTAGCTGTCTCCCTCTGATTCCGGTCTTTACGCTAAGCTGAGCTATTTAACCCGTCGATGCTACTGTGATATGGATCTTCTCATCGAACGGTCAGCAAGATTGCTAATAGGTTCATTCTGCCATGAATGTCACACTGAGACTGTTAAACCTCCTCTGTAAGCCAAGCAAAGCCACCACAGCGGAGTGTTCACACTGCGGAGGGAGGTACGGGTTTAAAAGCATTCTGTATTGGACATTCATGGCCAGTTCTAGGCGTCATTTGGGACAAACTGTGTGAAAACAATCGACAGGCAGAAAGCAAAGCAGTTGCTAAAAGCCTGGAAAAGAACACATCAAATCAGACCCAGTGGGAGGGATGTAATGCTTCAGAGGCTTTTTTTTTTTTTTAGCATTTCAGTTTTTTTTTAACACACGTCCCTCATCGAGTTGTTGCATCTGAGCTTCAACCGCTAAACAGGCTGAAGTAGGTCATCACCAAAAAATAAATCAAGATGCCAATGAGACAAAAAAATGCAACCCTCGCAACTCAAAGTGACAGCTATTAGTTGCAATGAGCGCTCTGCTCGGATTTGTGGCTGGCGAGAGAGACCCATTTCCACTTTCCTTGTTATCTGCAGAGAAAAAAAAAAACGCCACTGAAGCAAAGAAATAAACTGCTGATCGCCGGGGAAACACGAACACACGCGCACACATGGTCAAACACACGGAGAAAAACACAAACAGCTACCTTCACACATGAGCGTCCGCTGGACAAGCGTTCAAATCCATTGTTCCAATCATTTATCAATCCAGATCAACATAATGCACGGCAATGAGAGCCCATCAACGCACACAAGCAGACACACAGACACAACAGTAGGCCTGTTTTTTTTTTTTTTTTGCACTGTAGGCATGCCATTAGTGTGTGCCGTAATGGAACTATATGGGAGAAAGGAGTGGTTGCATTTAACTAGCCTGCAGAAATCAGATAACTCCACTCAGCACATACTGAAGGCACTTAGGCATCAGACAGCGGAGTTGGAAGAGTGCGTGTGAGAGTGATGGAGGGAGAGTACGAGGGAGGATGACGTGGTAGTAAACGTTAGAAGACAAGTACATCTTCTGTGTCGCAGGTTTCTGTGCAGACTGTCACGATCACATCCAACAAGGAGGGGAGAGTCTGCCACAGACCGAAGACAGTGACCAAATGGTTTCCCTGTTGGCTGATTCCCACTTTTCCCTCTCCCTTCTGTTCGGTCCATCTCTCCCTTGTTCTTTCATACTGCCACTCCTCAGCCTCGATCTTTCTCCCTCCCTCTCCTAATTTCTCCTCTCGTCCCCAGCATCCTGCTCGGTCTCTGAAGCGCTTCCTCGTCCCGCCACTCGCCTCTTTCATCCGCCCTCCCCTCACCGTCATTTAAGTACTTCAAATGTCATTATGTTTTTTTTTTTTTCCTTTAATTAATTCCTAACTCCAGAAATAGAAGTGTGTAGTCAATTAAAGGGTTTTGATTGCAGGTTTTCATTCATTAACTCACTCGCACACACATATTCAAATGCACAGCACATGCAAGCACAGTGGCAATGGCACGCTGTGAGTCCTCAGCCCATGTGCGGTATAACAGTCAGTTTATAGTTCAAATTCAAACTTTTTGTGCTTCTAGTCTTTCTCCACAACGGCTCAAGAGTTCAAGTTTTTCGAGAAGAAGCTGATTACACGGCAAATATCTAGTCATGAATCAATTGAGGACTTTCTCTAAACTGGGCAAATCTCTGACCTGCAGTCTAATAGTGTCCAGAGGCTGAGGAAGCACAGTGTGCCTGCCGGCAGCAGTGGCAGGGCCGGGGCTGGAAGTGGAGCCGCTTGTTTAGCAGACCCACCCTGACCAGCACAAAGGGGGGCAACGCCCTCCTCCGCCACCAGCCAACCCAGACGGCACCCTGATTGGCCAGCTGGATGACCTTTGATCCCCGTTGCATTGTGGTCTCAGCTGCACCCACCCTCCCCCTTGTGTGCGTGTGTGTGTGTGTGTGTGTGTGTGTGTGTGTGTGTGTGTGTGTGTCTGTGTGTGTGTGTGTGGACAACAAAAGACAGCCAAGTCCTAATGCAGCAATCAGTGGAAGAGGGGAAATGGTCTGAGGGGAAATGGATAGTGCGTATGTGTATGCATTTATGTGTGTGTACTGCTGTGTGACGGGGGTGGTGTAATAATGTTCTAGCTGTGATGACTGAGTTGCAACACTGATTAGCTACATCAGAGAATCCAACCTGCCTCCAGTCCTATTTCTGGACCAAAAGGAAACTTCTAGTCACAGCTGTAGACCAAATTTAGTCTCCTTTCAGCCCAAACCTGAGACCAAACCAAGATTTCTTCCTGCCGTAGCTTTAAGCCAAACATGACCTTTCTCTAGGCTATCTGACCCAAACTTTGGACTATATCTAGACTCGTTTAGCCCCAACATGAGATCAAACCTGGCCTTCCTCTTGCCCCACTTCTGGACAAAACCTTGCCATCCTCTTGTCCTAGTTTTCAACCAATAGCCTTCTTCTCATCACAGCTCTAGACCAAATTTAGTCTTCCCTCAGCCCTGACCTAAGGGCAAACCTAGATTCCTTCTAGCTGAGGTTTAAGCTACACCTAACCTTTCTTCAGGCTATCTGACCCAAACTTTGGACCAAGTCTTGCCTCTTTAGTCCCAACATCAGACCAAATCCAGCCTTCTTCTAGCCCAAGTTCGGAACCTGACTTAGCCTTCCTCCAGTCATAATCCAAGAACAAACATGCCTTCATATAGTCCCAGCTCCAGGACAAACATTGCCGTCTCTATCATTATGTCTGGACCAATAGCCTTCTTCTAGTCAGGGCTCGAGAACAAATTGTGTCTTCCTTCAGCTCCAATCAGAAACCAAAACAAGACTACTAGCCTGAGCGTCAAGGAAAAACCTTTCTCTTGGCTACTTGACCCAGACTTTGGGCCAAATCTAGACCCTTTTAGCCCGAACACCAGACCGAACCTTCTTCTAAGCTTTAGACTGAGACACAGACTAAACGTAGCCTCCCTCGAGCGACAAGGTTGAGATAAAGCTAGCCGTCCTTTAGCCCCAGCAACGGACCAGACAAACTAAGCCATCCTCTACTCAAGTCTCGACATCAAATCTAGCCACCTCCAGGCCTAGCTGTAACTAAAGCCATAGCCTAAAACTATCCTTATCTAGCTCCTGCTCGCGACCCAATCTAACCAGCCTCTAAACCCATTTAAAGACCAAACCATGCCCTCCTTCAGCCCCAGCTCTAAACCTTCAGCTTGCCCTGATGTAGTTCATGCTCCAGACAGAACCGTACCATCCCTAATCTCAGGCCAGACGAAGAGCTTCACGGAGCCTGATCCTGGGATAAAACCTAGCCCTCAGGCCCGGTCCAGGAGCTGTCCGTGCAGGTGGTCTATGGCTTGTGGTCTGGGACACCCTGAACCCTCTACTCTCTTCATGAACCCAGTGTAACACACACACACACTCTCTCTCTCTCTCTCTCTCTCTCTCTGGCAGTGGGTCAGGGTGGCCCACCCCCAAACAGCATGACTGACTGTCTGAGGAATGCCATGTCATGGAACAGATGGAGCTCCACAGACAATAGATCCGCATGCATTTTACTGGGCCCTATATACGAAGGCATGTGCCAAGTGTGTGCGTTATGACTGCAATTTCTGAGTCCTCTGAATGCCATACTTTTTTTTTTTTCTTCTTATTAATTCGCTCTCACGTACTAAGAATTTCCCATTCATGTCAGGGGACAAGAAGTGTGGGAGAGATCACAGTGAGCTTGCCTGCAGCCCTCAAAGAATGAGCTCTGGAGAAGTTTGAGAAATGATGCAACCGAAACCAAGACGACTATCAGGAGCATGCAGTGTGTAGCAACGGGAGGGCTGAGATAATCCTGCAGCCAGGTAGAATTATGGTCGCACATATTCAAACTCAGGGCGCGTGTTTCGGTTGCCATGCTGTCCTGGAGGACCAAAAAAAAAAAAAAAAAAACCCCACGAACAGCCTGAGAAAACAATAATTACCCAGCAATCAAAGCGGGTCATTACAGCTCAATCGATGTCACATTATCTCACTCCCACGCCAATCGTGACGCAATCACCGACATTCCTGGTAATAACCGGCGTCATGACCTCATAATAAGGAGCTATAATTCAACCTTAAGGCCTGAAGGTACAGCTTTTCTTTTTTTTTTTTTTTGCTTTTTTTTATTATTATTATTCGCGTGGCTTCATTGGAGCATCTCAATGAGACCCTGAGACTAACTGTGTGCCAGTAGTTCTGTGTAAGAGCCCACCACTACTACTACAGTCCTTACTTATTTCTCTTTCGTTATGTACAAGACATGCACACCGCTATCAAAGGCTCGGGCTGCCACACTTCATTCATTCCACACATACGGGCCCCGCCGGCGAGATCCATATCCAAAAGCGCTGCAGTTGTGTCCAAACATTAGGATGACTCGATAACTCGCCCATCAAGCATTCAGCCTCATTACGAGTGGGCCGATCACTCCCAGACCGCCGATTCATTCATTATGAAGGCATTACCGGGCGTCCAGATAACCCTGGAAGTGTCAGCGGACGGGGATGCCAGATTGGACGGGAAATCCAGTGAACTCACCCAAGAGAACGACGGATGATCGGCTCCCCGCTCCTCCTCTGTGTAAATCCAGGACCCCGGGGCAGAAGACGCGTTACACACAAGAATACGGTGCGAAGTGTGTTAAATGTCACGAAATCTTCTTCATCCGCGCTGTGAGGGGCGATGTATGGAGGCGATGTGGAGCCGCAGATCAACCTGGTCGCTGCACGCGCATACGCACACACACAAAATACGATTTAAAATAAGATAAAATAAAAAAATAAAAAAAAACAGGTTCACAACAGCGATTCAAGGTAGATTTCGGTGAAATTGGTGAACCTGTAGTAATCTCGGATGCTTTGGTTGTTGACTGTGCACTTACTGGGCTGCTTCCCCCGGCTCCACCCGCTAACCCAGCCTTCCCAGTGCGCCCATTGGCACAGACGGCCGGACATGCAAATACACTCTCCCCATTGATGTTTTCCAGAGAAGGGGAAAAAAAAAAAAAAAAAAAAAAAACTCAGCAGGGCTCCGTTTCAGTCGCTCCACTGCGCCACCGTGCGGCGTCTGAGCTGCTGTGGGGATGAGTTACTCCACTCATCCCTGTGGGGTGGGGCGCGGGGGGGGGGGGGAGACTGCTGCTTGAGCTGGGAGAGAGTAGCTGCGGGGAGGTAAAGGGTGCAGGTGCCTTGCTCCAGGGTGCTTTGTCAGGGCAGTTGCTTTGCAGGTCAACACTGTGAACTTGATATCAGGCTTTTAGACCATTACATGAGAGGGGCAGCTTGTACACACACTTTGTAGTTTAGTTGAAGACTTTTTGATCACAAGAGAAAATATATCTTCACTGACAGATTTTTTCTTATGCTTAAACAAACTAAATTGACCAATTCCTTTTTCTTCATTTTCATGACTAAATAAAACTGAATAAACAAACTGACCTGAAAGGACAACAGACTTTAATACTGTTTATCTTTGTTTATACATGGCGGACCCTGCCACATTTCTAGCTTTAAACAGAGTTATGGGGACCTTATTTTCCTCTGAGAACAGCTTGTTTATTCAGTTATGTAAAGAAAAAATAC
This sequence comes from Sparus aurata, assembly GCF_900880675.1. Lineage (NCBI taxonomy): Eukaryota > Metazoa > Chordata > Actinopteri > Spariformes > Sparidae > Sparus > Sparus aurata. Next base: position 27,247,625 of record NC_044188.1, read on the forward strand.
GTATTTCTGAGTTTGTGTTATTACCTCATTAATATTGTAAATGTTGATATTCTTCGCTTCATTTCTTTTTCTTCCGCTTTTTCCGCGAGGGTCGCGGGGATGTTACCGCTTTTATCCCCCTTTTTCAAGGGGTCACGGTGGTTACTGGGGCCAATTCCAGTTAACTCTATGGGCGAAGGCCAGGGTACACCCTGGATGAGTCGCCAACTCATCGCAGGACCCTTACTGATGGCAGAGGCTGCCACACAAGGTGCCAACTGCACATCAGGAGCAATTTTTGGGTTCAGTATCTTGTTCAATGATACTTCGACATTATTGAAATTCTGAGTTTGAATTTCTTCTCCGAAACTGCATAGTGCTCCTTTAAGTATTTCAATCATCAATCAGTACATTTTCCATCAACCTTTTTTCTAATCATGTTGAGTCAGTGTGAATAAATTAATTACCTCTGTCAGAACAAAATAGATTAATGCAGACTTACACATGAACCTTGTGTGTTTTCTTTTACATAAACTTCTACATGTACATAATCTAAACATTTTTCAAGTGTTATTCACATTGACTCAAGGTGATAAAGACTTTTTGCAATCAAAGTGACTCTTATGTAATACATTTAAATGGAAACTGTACATGTAATTAAAATACTTAAAGTCACTGTTGGGTCAAAGTATTTTTCTGAGTGCAGGTTAAATGCACTCTGTGGACTAATGCCAAGTGGAGATGCACGATAATCACAGAAGAAAGGTTTTAAAATATACGACTATATACTGCGTCTGCAAGTGGGCCGTCAAGTTAAGTTAATGATTTTTTTTCCACTGCAGGAGAGACCTGATGTTTTCAGCAATAGGTGGAAAAAACTATGTGTACACGTATCAGTATCAGTGTCAGCAACGGGCCAAAATGAGTTGGAAAATATCGTTACATCAGATATTGGCAGAAATCCCAAATTGCACATCCCTGATGCTAAACTCTTTGTGGTCCAACACTTGAATTATTGAATGTATGAGTATAAATAAGTCATTTCTTTTCCAGAGATTTTGTTTCAAGTCCCTCTGCAGGCTGTCAAAAATAACATTCAGATACAGGAAAAGTCTGAATACATTTCAAACTTTTTGTTGCCCTTAAACTACTCAACTTAAAAAACAAAAACAAAAAAAAAACTGTCATTTTGTTTCTTGACTGTGATGTGTGAGCTGTCCAGAATGATGCATGTGCAGCGTTTGACACTCGTGGGTTGTTTCCACATTATCCGCTGAAGGGGGAAATTGTCCCTGCTCTCACCTGTTATCTCAGTTTAACACCTGGACATACAAGCAGGATACTTTGGGCATTTTCATGTGTCTCGGGGCCTGGAGGGGATCTTTAATGATACTGCCTCTAAAACTGCAGAATGTAAACTACTCTCAGATTGCTGCCAAACCCCCCTCAAAACCTTAAAGGCCATGACCTCAATCTCCACAATCGTTGCTACAGCCCTGCTCTAAATGTCAAAGTGATACCAAATGAGCTTAAAAATAAAAATGAAAAGCACACAAACATGAGGTTACAATTGCCAGTAAACATCTCCAGGGAATTCTAATAGTAGAAGACAAGTTCCAGGATAATCAAGGCACACCAGCCTGTGTAAGATAAACAGTAAAAGCCTACTGGGCAGAGAAACGGTCCCTTAATGTTCACACTGTGGTCCCTAGTAGGCCTTAACTCCAACAACGTTATATTATCTTTCACTCAGCAGCACCAACAACCATTAAAACCATAGCTGTTTCTCTGCACAAACATAACGTTAGCATATTCTTATCAGGTCTCATCTCTCCTGGTAGAAATAAGCCCTCACCAGTCCTGTGTTAGTGCCAATACAAAAGGCTGAGACTGGGACCAAAAAGAGCCAATTCCTCTACAATAAACTGAAGCCAGCTGCGTCTTACACGCAGAGAAAAAGCTCCAACTTTCCGTTACGTGAAACTCAAAAGAGAAGAATGTCCTTTTTCTTCTCTCAACATGTGCTGCAGTTATTAGCTGTGGCCCGATCCCAAACTCCGAAAAAGCAAACTGTGATTTTGATGGAGTGTATCCGAGGCGGCCTCACTGTAGGAACAGCTCAGCAGCTGTATCATACAGGATGTAACGAAGCTCAATGGAAGGACACTAACGGCAAGTGCTAATGGAAGATACAGTAAAAAGGCTGCGTCTTTTTCCATCAGGTTTTTTTACGATGTCAGTGGTGTCAACAGCGACACTGAGCTAGCAAAAAGTCCTGCATTGCTGTAATGGCTGGATTTTAGACAAAACAGACATCACTGCCATGAAACAAAAATAGCATCCGAAAAAAAAAATAGACCCATCAATGCCACCATTAGCTCTGAGTCTTACATTTCGTGAGCCAAAAATATTGTACCAAGATGCTTAACGGTCAATACAAGAACTGTACATGTGGAGAATGAGATCAAACATGGCCTCCACTCAATGACACTTCCCGAAGAGGACTATAACTGAAATGGAAAGATCAATACAGAGTGAACCAAGTCCTTGGTTTATGGCCTCTTCTTGACACTTGCCAGTAAAGCTCAATTTTGTGCTACATTAAAATATTTTATTTCATAACCAAAAAAAACACACGGCACACTGCCTTGTATCTTACAGTACACATCTCTGTCATAAAGAAAAAAGGAGTAGTAGGCAAGTATCTCCCATTATAGAGTTTTATGTCATATATACTTTGTAATGCAAGGCCATCACACAATTGGATTCAATAAAGCGTCCCCACTAACTCCTCTCATAATCTGCTCATCTAGTCTGCCAGTCATCACATGTAGGAGAAAGCTTTATTCTCCAGCTCTCCAGGCAGCACAAAGACCTTCAAACAGAAGAGGACAGGACAGAAGACACCCATTCTTTTGGAAATATGGAGGACCTTCCTGTTGGAGTGAATTCATTTTAGCCAGAAGAGCACAGAGAGAACATGCATCATGTCTTTAAGCTGCGCACAAAGATGACATTAATGTACGTCTGTATTATGTGATGTGTTTGCTGTGACAGAGATGTAACCATTGGGCCAATATGATCAAACACGCACACACACACACCAACACTCAAAACGATAAAGACAGTTGATAAGATTTATAGATAGTGTTCCCATTATGGATTCTGCTTATTCGGCTTATTGAATAGAAAAAAATTAGGCCTACACAGGTTTACAGTATGAACACAACCATTTTATTATCTGAGTCTGACTGTTCTTATAACACAGAATATTCATCCTCCTTAACCGACGTGCTGCTCAGCTGGAAAGCACCACTCATGAACAAAGTGTAAAAATCAATGTCATTTTTGGAGATTAAACCCGTGTTGAGTAGACAGATGTTTCAGCTGGCAGCTGGGACCTCCATCCTAACTCGAAATTATCACTTTACGGAAATTACAACTAGCACTGGTGTCATCTTTCTTTGCGAAATGAAGGCGGGATCTGGACCGTTTCTTCCTCTCCACTATGACCATTTCAGTTTCAAGCAGCATTAGATGCATGAGTTTGAGGTTGTTGTTTTGTCATGTGAAACCCTTGATGATCAAATGTCATGTCATAGTTAATAATTAAATATTTATGTTTGGCTGCGCATGAGTCTGAGAGTTTAGCCAGGCCTCAATGTTGAATCATCATTATACACATCACAATCATGATACGCTCACAGTCATGCCAAACTGTAGCACTGTAAGGAGACTCCAAGGCGTGGAAAGTCAAGCACACTCATGCTCCTCATCTGAGCATGTGGGCATTGTCTCTTATATATAACATGGTATAAAGTCTTAGGTAAGTTTGATCCAGCCTCTGCACTTGTAGACTCCATCTTTTCTGTCCCTTTCCCCTGATAAAGCAGCAGTGACCTTGTCCCTGAACATCTAAGCAGCAGCGTTTGCGGCATGCTCCACCTGCCTCTGCCTCCTCTGGTTGTAGTTGTTGTACACTTCTAGGAACATGTCTTTGCACTGTATGCGTGCATTCAGTTTGGAGCAGATGAGGAAGGAGCCGGCCATCTTGCGGTGGAGAGAGTACGTCTCCTCTGGTGGAGGGGTGAGGCGGTGGCGGAGCATGACGGGGATGAGGCTCTGGATGCGCTGGGTGGTACTCTGGGTGCCAAAGTCAAAGGGCTCTGCGGCTGCGAAGGCTTCGCCGAGGATCATCACCGCCTCCACGTGGGCGTCTGCGAAGGCCTGGTAGGGAGAATGGAGAGGCGTTACAATGGCTGTCTGTGTGCATGATAATCAACTGAACTAAGCCTTTGATATATTGATGCTGGAAATGAGAACGCACACAGTGACTTTAAGCTGCATTTTTAGTGTACATTCTGAGGTAGCCTGAGGAAATGTTTACTGGAGATGTTGGAACCAAAAGAGCACATTATATATTATGCAGACACAGAGTATATGTACACATTTTTATATTTCCAACTCATAGATAAATGACTGGTTTTCTCCCCATGTTACCTCTATCCAGCATGTTATCTTGTAATTCTTAGAATACAAAAGGTATTTATAGGTAACAGTCTAGTGATAATCATGTAATTATAACTGATCGTGGTCATATATTATCGATAACCACAGACTCTTTAGGAGTCTAGTGAAATATCTGGTATCAGTATTATTATACTTTTTTTATGATCATTGCTGACATGCACTTTAAATGTCTGCCTGGAATGTGACAACATCAATGATGACTGCTACAGATGATCTGCAGATAAGGCTGCTGTTGTTTGTGTCTGTATGTTTGTGCTGTATGACAAATTGCCTCTCAGAGGACATCAAGTTATTTTTGAATCAAAGTCTGGGTCAGCACAATAGGTTCGTCCAAACAGGCAAACCCACAAAGAATTTCATGATATATGTAAAATAGAAAAGAAATGTGTTAAGAGAAGCTGGAACATGCACCGTGACTACGGGGAAACCAAAAAAGAGCACATGGAGTGAGACCGAGGAAGGAATAACTGGAGAAGACAGAAGAGAGGGAGGAGGATAAATCATATCAAAAATAAATGGGTGCAGCAGCAGAGACTGAAATATCTCACCTTGGCTTCGAAGCCTGTCAGGAATTTCAGGTCCTTTGATTTGGAGAGAACAGTGGCTCGATCACCCACGGAAGCTGCGTGCACAACCTGAACACACACACAAGAACATACACACAGCAAATGGTGATATAGATGTTGGAATCACGTTTAACTCAACTTAAAGGCTCCAGTAGACTGAAGTGGCTGCAAGTAAAAGAATGTGCCCACATGCATTTGATAGTATGCGATCATTTTCCCCCCGCTGTTGCAAAATTTTTGCCAAAGACCTAGGTGCTTAATTATTCACAGCAACCCTGCTGCATAAATCATGTTGTGTTGCTCATAGGTGGGTGTTTTATAATTTCAGATGCATCATACCTGTATGTAGTCATCTGTGAATGACTCTTCGTAGCCTCTGCACGCTCCGAAGTCCAACAGAACAACCTACAGGCAAGACGAGCGTTATTCATCTGCTGCTCATCGTGGGATTTTTTGGCAGAATTAAATAATTCGTCACCATGATATCCTTTTCTGTGTTCAACTAATTTAAAAAATTCACTCCAAGACTGCCCTTACCTTGTTGGTGTCTGAGTTGTAGAAGAAGTTGGACCAGTTTGGATCAGTCTGCATGAACCGGAACTCAAACAGCTCCCTGAGACATAACTGGAGGATATTGAACGAGATCTGGAGACGGGAGGACAGGAGAGGAGATGTTCGTGTTTACTGTCATGCTGTTCTTAACCAACGTGATATTTTCCTATTTTTATTATGTGGCTCACAAACCACTGACACAGTCTAATTTTCATTGCTGCAGTTCTATTCACACTGTGTTTTGAGGTCCTGCTGCATCATTTGCCAGCAAGTAACTTGAAGTTAATGAGTCAGCTCAGCCCTGCACTTGTCACACTGCAGCATATGTTGCATATTTTACAAATAAAAGTGATGTACATTATGCTTCCTGTTGCCAACAAGGGATGGACTACAGATATACAATACACTAATTAAGTTGCTCTTTCTACTTGTCACAGGTTTCAGCTCTAATGGGTGCTGCAATTGAGGTCCAGACTGCAATGGGCGACATCTCTCAGCTACATTGTGTCCTATGGAGCCCTTACATGAGATTTCACAGCCTTTGCCTCTTTCAGTCCAAAAGTGATAGATTCTAACGCTTTAATTACTTAGTACTGGTTTGTCTTTTCCAGTTTCCTACTGTGATGTAGCTTTGATAAAGATAAAATTGACACAATCATATGATATTCTGCTATAGCTGTGCAAAACTCATTTGACACATTTTTTGTAACATCTTCAAAATGCCAAAGAATTCCCTGACTCTCCCGGTCTCCACCGCACATTTACATTTCAATAGCATTGAGGAAATACCACAATAAATGAGACCCTTGTACCTTCTGAGTCAACTCATACCTCGTTCCTGGTCTCCTGGTCCAGGTCTACACAGCGGTCCAGCGGGACTCCCTGTACCAGCTCCATGGCCAGCACCCTGCGGCCTGACAGCTCATCGATCACCTCTGGTACTTGGAAAAGCTCATTTCCCTCCAGCAGGGACCTGGAGGCCAGATGCAAATAATTACAAAAAAGAACATAATAAAAGAAAATCAATTCATGACATCTGTGAAACCAGTTAGAAAACATGCACATAAAGAAAGTCAACAATGACTCAATACTGTGACACAATAAAACAATGTGTCTGTATTTGAGTAAACGAAATGTACTTCTTTGAAATGCAGTCTGTGCTCAAAATTGTTATTACAATAAAACAATATGAATGATCCGAATTAATAATATTATTGGTAGTGGTAGTGGTAGGAGTAGAATACATTGTAAATGAAAAAATACCCAAACAATTTGTAGTGCAAATCCTAAAGGCCAAATTTCTATTAGGACTCCACATATTAAGGGAATAGACTGATTTTGTAACAAAAGAAGAAAGCTGTATCAAGTCTCTTTCTGATATCTATGCAGTTTTGTAGCAGTAGCAAACATTGAGTGAATAGTTGGCTACTTTTGAGTGAGACCGTCCTGAAACTTCACAGCTAACCTGGTGTGGTTTCCATTCTGTGTGGTTAAATGGTGCACAACGGCTCACCCGAGGGCTTCAGTGTAGCAGGCTTTATGGTTGAACATTCCACATGAACCTACCTGAACTTCTTGGCACACTCTGCTTCCCTCTTGTAGTCACATTCCCATGCCAGTTCCCTCTGAAGGACCTCTAGGCTGCTGTCTGCAAACAGTCCTGTGGGAAAAGAAAGGAAAGAAATCTAAAGAAAACATACAGACGCCAGCATCTTTAAACGCATCAGTGTAGTTTCTGCAAATTATCAAAGCGTGACAACTAGTGTTATGCTGTACTAGGGACTGTAGAACATCTTTGACTGGGGTTGGCATGTAGAAAGCAACATCTCGATAAATGATTCAGATGTCCTCATTCTCACTCAGTGGCAAATGTGTCACCCAGTTCTGACCTGACACTATAGCACCACCTCGTGGTCTAAACTGCAATACCAAAAATGCTGGAATGAAAGAAAAGACCAAAGAAATCCAAATTGCATCTGTAGTCAGCGTCCAACTTAATGATGGGGGAACAGTCTTGAAGGATACGCATCTGGATTTCTTTCCATCAATGTGGTGTTACTGCCAAAGCTTCAGTATTCAGATACTCAAACAGTGGAACAATATTTGTTGTGACTCACGCGCTTCAATTCTGGATCATAAAGCTATTAAATAGAAGAAAAAGAAATTCAGCCCATTTCTGCTGATAAATAATAATTAGATCATTTAGGATAATGTTTGGCTTTGAGTAATGAATGCACTCTTCAACATGCAACAAAGGATAATGAAAACTCCCAGGGCCTTTCATATGTAAATATATATTGTTGACTTCAAAACAGAGCTGTATTTTGATATTACCATATGTATAAGCAGTTATTCACTGAACAAAGTCTTGAGGGGACAAACAAGCACTTAATATGAATGTGGTTGTTACCTTCTGGCAGGATAACACTCATTTTCAGAACTGACATCAGGTTGTTTATGTCACTGTGGATGCTCTCTGCCACTCCAGGGTACTGCGACAAATGTGAGAGCAAGAAATGGAATCAGTCGAGACAGATTAAGAAAGAGGTTGTAAGGGAGGCAGAAAAAAAACTGCGTGTATGAATACCTGGATCTTCATGGCGATTTCTCTGCCGTCTTTTAGCACCGCGTGATGCACCTGGCCGATGGATGCTGCAGCAAATGGTTTGTCTTCAAAGGATGACAGCTTCTCTCTCCAGCCGGGCCCCAGCTCCTCCTCTAGAACTTTCTATATCATCAGAGCCAAACAGAAAATATGTATCCAACCTTCAAAATCTACTTACATCTATCTGCACTGAAGATCTTGCAAACAGTTGCAAACAGAATTGGTCAAACTATCTTTTGTGCAATCTCATCAGAAACTGCATCACTTTTCCTTTGAGGTTTTTGACACTATAGATACATATTATACTGTATAACAATCTTATACTGATGCTAGTTCACACAAGGACTAAGCACACCAAATGAGGCATTGCGGCAGTTACTGCAGGGGTGTGCAGCATCGACAAAGCTGGAAGAGTGTCATCATTTTGTCTATAAATGCCACTTGTATAGTGCAGAGTTTCTGGCCTCTGGCTCGGAAGTAAAAACACTTATAGAGTATTTCTTAATCTGCAACGAGTCTGCAGACTTGCTAAGTATCTCCTCTCCTCCCCTGCCAGTGTCGTCTCCTGGCAGCACATTGTTCTTTGAGGCACCGAGCTACATATCATATACTCAAAAAAATGTGGGGGACCTCTGAATGTTCGTGCATGTGTCTGCTCTTCGTGTATATGACTAGCTAACCTTGTTAGTTGCAGCCCTATATGACAGTGTGCGTTTCTTCTTGACACGGATGTGTCATTTCAACAAGAAAACATGCAAAAACTTTCATCATAACTATTATAGTGTTGCGCTATATTAATAGTGTCATTTCATATATTCCGTGTCAGTGGTTTAATTGATTGAATGCATATGTGATGGCCACCGCAGTGTGTCATCTGGTTCTGCCAGTTGATTCTGTTTTTCTGTTTGTTTTTTTTTTTAAATCAACCGCAGCAGCCTAGACGCATTTCCCAAACTCAAACTTAATGGGAAGATTTGCATTTTCATGTGGGGATGGGGGGGGGGTCAGTTCATGCTTACATTCATCTGCCAAGCAGGCATAAAGTCTGCGCTCTGCCGGACCCTCTCAAAGATCTTCTGCAGCTGGGGGTTGATGAAGGTGTTGTCTGAAGAAAACATAATGGGAAGTTGTCAGAAAAAAAATGCCTGGAAAGCCTCTGATGTGTGGACAAAGGGAGGACATCTGAACACCATTTTGCAGTGACGCCATCGTTACAGTGTGTACCTTGAATGCTGAGCATCTGTCCTATCTTGAGCGCGGCCCCACGGACCTTGCACAGTGTGTTGACAATTCTCTCAGCATTGGCCTCTGACAGTAGAGGAGAGTCTAACAAGGCATTCGCATCTAAAAAGGCACAAAAAACACAGAATAGGATTATTAGCAGTGATTTAGAGCACATGGTATTAGAAGAACAAGAGCAAGAGTAATTTGTCTAAGCAGTTATCTTCACACTGCTGCACGGTAATTAAGCTTCAGCTCTTACAAGCCAATTGTTGAGAACAGCGTGTAAAAACTGACAGCAGTACATCATTAAACACCGCTCATTTAACACATATTACAGCCTCTGTATAAGTTCTTGTTAACAGGTTTGATTTAATGCCTGTCCAGCGCCTGGCAGGTGCTGACACACAAGAAACTTCTCCAGGGTCCACCAGCTGCCCGTTGGTCTGCTGGATCTGCCAAGCGTGCAGAGGACCAAAAGCTAGTTTACATAGGAAGAGAACAGCAGAGGACAGAGGAAGAGAAGTGGGACGAAGATATGTATACCTCCTTTGTTTTTGCCTCCTAGTGACTGTTTTGCCACTTCTGCAATGGCGCCAATCCCCAGTCCTACTGCCAGTCCTGCAGCAGAGAAACACAAGTGATTTAGATTTAGGGCCACTCAACAGATGCTTGAGGGAGGCGCTGACATGACGCAGCTGCTACTGCTGCTATTTTAGTGGTGAAATTATATTTCATGTCTGGTATCTTCTGTAAAACATTTTTTAAATTCAGACACTTGAGAAGAAATTTAATTAAAACAAGTACTCATTGCTTGACTGTTCTTTGTCAACACAGAAAGCCCTTAAACAATAATTGTGATTAGAGCCGCAAGAATTAATGGATGAGTTATGAACCCTTAAATCAGTGAGTCTTTTGATAATCAATTAAGGGATAGTTTTTTTTAGAAAAAGGTCAACATTCTCTAACTCCACCATCTTTTTTTTGGTTTCTTTATTTCCTCTATGACAGTGAACAGAAAATGTCGTTGATTGCAGACAAAACAAGATATTTAATATCACCACCTTTGGCTTTGGGAAGCACTGATCAACATTTTCCACAATTTTACAACATTTCCTAGACAAATCACACATTGATCATAAATAAAAATAAGAGTTGCAGCCCCAGATGTGATTAAAAATATGCATGTACTGTATATATAGTATGTTTTTTTACAGCAGGCATGGAGTGGAGTCAGTTATGTCATTCATCATCTTGTGATATTTACAGTGTTCATTGTTCGTCTGATAAGGGCAAAACATTGTCTTGTAGATTGGTCCATCGATGACTGACTAGGGAAGTCTGAACATTTGGTTTTATAGCTACACTGTATGTGTGTAATTACTGCTCTCTATGCTCTGTCAACCGTGGTATTTCACATTTTATTGCACAAGTTTTTATTACTACAGCTGTACTTGGAGCCATTTGACAACCTGGATGACAAAGGGAAGGACTCTCTTGAACAAAAGGGTAAGAACAATGTGTTTTACCACACATGATATGCACAAAAATGGGATAGTATTAGAATTAGTGATAGACCGATACATCGGCCGGCCGATATCATCGGCCAATTTTTGCGTTTTTTACATGGATCGGCATCGGCCGATGCAGGCTGCTGCGTTCGCCGATCTGGCATTATTTACAGACAGGCGTCCACAGGCAGCTCTGTGTTGCTGGAGACGCTGCAAGAAATGGCAGAGCAGAAAACCAATCCAGTGTGGCAGCATTTCACAGAGCACTGTTCTACCTCACCTGTTTTTAATATTTGTTAAATATTGTTTACTTGTTCTTGTTCTACCTCACCATTTTTAATTTCAAAAAAGGTTCCTTTTTTTAAAATTGAGACTCGTAACATTTGTTATCATCATTGTGTAATTTTTATGATGTAAATTGAGGGAGCAAAAGTAGTATCGGCTCCAAATATCGGCTCAAGAAAATCGGCAGTCCGTTTCGGTCATCGGCTAAGGCTGATGGAAAAAAAAAATCGGTATCGGCATCGGCCCGAAAAAATCCATATCGGTTGATCCCTAATTAGAATAGAAAATAAATAGTATAAAAAGTATGTTCTTCTTACCTCCAAAATTAACCAGCCTGCTGATTCTTGTGGCGGGTACCTTCCTCTCTCTGGCACGGTCGCTCAGCTGAGCAAAGACAAACCAGATAATAAAAACAATTTATACATTTACTTGTAACCATTTCTAAAGCCATTTTAGATTTTTGTTTCTTAACACTTAAAATAAAGGGCAAAACTATCCAGACAGTGACCTTGAATTAGATCACAATGGCAAACATACTGTAAATGACAGACATTACATAACATGGGTCAACTCCAAATATTGTCATAGCAACTGCTTTGGGTTGTCTACTCTTGGATTAGATTATGAATAATATATTACTGTGTATTTAGTAAGCTTGGTGAAAACCCCCATTTTTTTTTCCTTGATGACATTTTTTAATTCATTTAGTTGGTGAGAGTCTATGACAACTGTTTTTTCCTGAATTCTTATAATGACTTTATAATGACTTTATTTGAAGCATATTTTCTAAATGTCTGAATGTGCAGTCATATGACTGTCTCGTCTTTACATGATAAGTCTTTATGTACTGGCCTGATGCACATATTAAATGAATAAATATAATAAACCAATAAAATACACAACAAAATAATAATCTGCAATGACACATATTGCCCCCCTCTCGTTTCCTTTAACCAACCTTCTGTCTGACAGGTTTGACCAGCGCCTGCTTGGCCTCCCTGGCTTTCTTGATGTCCTCTGGTGTGAGTCTGGCAACCACCGTGTCATGAACAGACCTGGTCTGGTAGTAGTGCCGGTGGAAGTTGTGGGTGGTGTGGAGGAAGCGAGCGCTCTGTCCTGGCCAGCCTGCCCCTGCAGGAGATGCTCCTGAGGGGGGAGGAACTCCTATGGTGGAGAAAGGAGAGGACAATGTGTTATTGAATACACTGAGTGAATATGAGAGAACCATGATGTTACTATTTTGAAGTCTTGTCATTTAATCTGTGTTTAACCTGTTGAAGCATAAGAAAAAAAAATCTTATATATTCTTATATATACCTGGTTATTATTATATACTTATAGTTTTCAATCAGTGGAAAATTCAAAGGCAAAATGCTGACAATGTTAGTAACAAAGGGTATATATGCCTATTTTTAGGAAAAACAATAAGGATACATTTGAGGTCTATACATGTCCTAAAATTCGTCTTTTTTGCAAAGACCTTAATATGTTAAAGACGTGAAAAGGATTTCTAAAATGTGAATATTTTGTACTTGATGATTTGTCTTCAAATAACTGTTGACGCACAGTTGATACGAATGAGATAAAAATGTCATGACAATTACAGAACAATCATTGCAATAAATGAAAAAAAGGACCTGCAGCATGAAAATATTCATATACAAAAACAGTGTATGTCACTTCGAGTAGTTAACAAGCTTGTATTGACCATACCTCCAACTTCTGTCTGGCTGTGCTGCGAAGCATCAGGGGGGAACTCGGAGCCCACGGACCATTTTCCTACTTCATCAGGGTCCATATTCTCCCAACCCTCCGCATCCGGAAACACATCCTCCTTTACTGACTGTTGCTACAAACGCAGCAGAGTGGGACATGTCATTTAGCCATAAAATATAAACAAGACTATATGTACATACAACTTGGGCTGCATTTATTCTAGCTATTTTCATCGTCAATTAATCTACCAATTACTCCATAACACCACGTTCCCAGAGCCCAAAGGAACATAACCAAGATCCTTACCTCACTGCTGCCGCCCATAAAGGTGCCCACCAGTCCTTCCACCACATCCTGAGCAGCTTTGACCCCTGCTGCCATGGAGGAATTGCAGGCCATTAATCGGAGCTGCTCTCCCTGGGTGGTGACCAGGGCAGACCCCACTTTACCTGCCCCACGCAGCACCTGAAGGACTTCTGATAGCATCACTTCATACAGAGAAGGGGAGAGAGGAGGGAGTCAAGTTACACGGTGTCAAATGGTATGAGAGAAAATAACAGAAAGAGTTAAAGTACACGGAGTACCAGACACACCCACTACACATCTTTAACCAAATATACACATGCTTAACACATCTATGAAGATATCTGTGAAGTAACTGATCAATGTAACGATTGTTGGGGCTCATATGTATGTATTGGCATATTCTTCACCCTGTTTATTGGTTTAACCTTGGGTGTGATTGTCTGCCCATGTGTCAAGACATGCTAAAGTGTCATGAACACGTGTCGCCTACAATAACGGTGCAATATCTGACTTGCGGTCTGCTAAGTTAAAAATTGTATCTCAACACAAGACAGCAACAATTATATGACAGAGTCTGTGCTAGGTTAACTAGCTCACTGGCTAGCTCCTGTATCATGGTTAGCGTTTACCATGTTGTGTAACGTCAGCAGCTTCATCCTGAGGCTTAAAATGATGCTAGCTACATCCAAACACTTACACATAATGTTTCTCTCCTACATAAAAAATACGTTACTGAAGGAGAAACGTTGCTGTTAATATATTTAGTGACTCACTTTTCAAAAAGCGACGTTATCCAGGGTTTTCCCGGTGTATGTCCTCCTCCACCACTGTTTTGCAACGATTCCACACCCGGAAGTTCAAAGTTGACTGACTTGACCGCGCACCAACCACAGCCCGACTTTTAATAAGTAGGCGGAACCCAGATGTGACGGGAGGAAGGGGTGTATTCATTTAACCAACAGTAGTGCAGAACACTTGATGATGGACGTCTAAAGTTGGACTGTTGGATCAATTACAGTCCACATAAGGCGGGACTCAAATGAAACAACGTCCAATGAGAAGTAAGGGGGTGTTGCCGTTTCTGAAGTTGTCCACATGCACGTGTAGCAAGGTACAGTTACCAAACAAGACACATAACGGGCTGTAGTGTTTACTAAGAGGTAATATGCAGTTACACATTTCAGCTTTAATTCACGACTCTTTCGAAAGGTGTGTTTTGTAGTCTACGTGATCGGTTCCGTCCATCAACTTATATTAGATGTAGACTTTACGGCACCATTAAAAGCACGTTTTGGCCATAGTGTATTTTACAATGTAGCTTACTAGCTGTGATTAAAGGCCAAATTACCAAGTGTTAAGGCGTCACTTGAAATCAATCCAAAAGACCGACACAGAGGTCATCCTATCAAGCATTACAGGCAATCCCAATTTGATACGTCGTAGTACGCTACATTTGTGTCTCACAATACAACTTGTGATTTCTTAACTTAAATTAGGGATAGTTTAGAGGACACTAAGTGATGGGGCGTACAGGAGCTGCAGATCACAATCAGAACTCAGTGCAAAATAAACGAGTAACCTGGTGTGTAACCTACAGAATGCTGTGAAAATACTCACAATGATACTTAATTACAGAAATTATCACTGTTGAAAAAAATAATGACTGTGAAATAATAAAGTAACTTAAGGTGTTGCCATTGATGCACTGTGAATAACAGACAATGATAATCACCAAATCCTAGCCCACCGTGTATCTTCCTCTTATTAGAAGAATAGTCAGTTGTTTCGTATCAAATTGACAATGTAAAGAATCATAACTGGGCTGCATCACACCTTGTTTAGAATAATTAATCAGTGAGGATCTGCAAGATCATCTCTTTCAGTACTATAGAATAACACTATAGAATAAGTACTCCTATATTTGATTGTGTTAAAAAGGAAAAAAAAGAAAGAAAAAAAGAAACAATGGTGATACTAACTGAGAGAAATACTGTTTGCAGATGGACCAGGCACATGTACACACACTGTAGTAGTGTCTGGCCCTCTGCTGGACTGAGAAGGTGCCGCTCTAATCTTTTGCTCCTCTCCAGTTTATCTCAAATGCAAACATGTGCAGAA
Source organism: Sparus aurata (assembly GCF_900880675.1). Classification (NCBI taxonomy): domain Eukaryota; kingdom Metazoa; phylum Chordata; class Actinopteri; order Spariformes; family Sparidae; genus Sparus; species Sparus aurata. The sequence goes on from NC_044188.1 coordinate 27,263,014, forward strand.
CATACTGACCACTATGACACACATGCTGTGTTTCTCCATCACTACTTATCTAAAGATAAAGATTTTGATGAGTACAATAGCTACATGTACATTAAAGTTACTATTTTAATAACAGCTGATGCAAAAGAAAAAAAAATATATTGTTTCATTTCTTAACCCACAGGTTTTGGGAGATAAGATGAAACTTTAATGATCCCTGTTGGCAAACTGGGTCATGGTAGCAAACAGAAATAGCATGCAGAAAGTTTGATATGGTATTGAAACAAGTGTATAACACTGGGACAACATTGTCAATATCAACAGTGGAACACTGCAATATATTATAATGTTCCAAATAAGCTGCACAGTGGGAAAAAAGAAAAAGAAATGAGAGTTCATGATGAAAGAATGACGAAATGTTTACAGCCTGGCCAGAAATGCAGGCAGTATGCATTGTGAAATATTTCTGATGAAGAAATGCTGGGACACAATTATAAAGTCAATGAAGGCAGAGGATAGAATTACCCAGTGGGCAACATGTGGATAGATTGTAATTAGTTTACTATCAGGGGAAATGTTCCTTATAGGTGTATTTGGATTTTCCCAGCTGTCTTTGACACAGTGACCTTTTGATGTTGCGATTTTACAGTGTGGTCCAGTGTAGTGAGTGTGGGGGGGCAGGGGGCAGCAGAGGGAGGGAGCTGAGCAGACGCCATATATGGGCACACCACCGACTCTGCAATGCTATTGGCTGTGGGCCTTATGCAGCTGCTTGTCAACAAGATGGCCTTCCTCCTCCTGCCGTTTTGACACTGATTATTTTGGTATCCCCGAGAACATACCGTGAAAGCTTGTGTCACTTCTAAATGGATAGTGGGGGAGCGACTGCTCAGAGTCCTAACAAGGCGTACTGTCAGCTAGACTTTGTTCAGATAACTGACAGGCACACAAGCCTCGATAGCAGACATCACTAGACAAGGCTGATAACAGAAAGTAGCTGCTGGCTAATGTCGACGTTAGCAAGCGAGTGAGCTAGCCTAGCTACGTGGACACGGATAGTTAACTCGTGTCACCTGCATTTAACCAGACAAACTGGTTTAGTTAGAGTGAGATACGGCGAGGAAAAACCTGTCATCGACAGTTTACAAGGCTGTCTGGAGATTAACGCTGCTAAGGTGAGTAGGCTAGCAAAATATGAGGTTGAGGGTTTTTTTGTCGTGTTAGCTTGCTAGCAAGCGCTGTCATGTTATTATCCAGGTAAGTTGTGCTATGCAGTTAGCAAGCTCGTTAGCTAATGAGCGTCTATTTACTATGTGCAACTATCTATGAAAAAACTGAATAGAGTGTTAAAGCCACTAGATGTGTTGTTGCTTCGGGTCTGGTTAATGTTAAATATGAATTGACCACTTGACCAGTAAGGCGCTGAACAATTTACTACGACGTTAAGCTAACTGTTTGCTAGTTGGGTAACTTGACCAGCTAGTGGTTGGCCAAAGCCGTCCCATTAGACGTCCAAAGGTGATCGCTGCAATTAAATTAAACAATCAGATCAATGTTGTTGCTGTTATTTGTCGTTTGTGACACCACACTTGTTGGATGTCACTGGAGAAGCTGGCATTTTTCCCGCTTGTCTTGTAGGGTTAGAAGGTTATCCAAAACAGAAGCAGGAAAAGTGATAGTCAGGTGACCTCCAGGAATCTAAGAAACGTAATCAGAGTAAGGACTGTATGTATATTGAGTGTTGTATATGCAAGTGAACGAATAATCTAATTGACGCATTGTATGGCACACATTAGTTGCTGCTGGGCGACATGTACACGCTAAGATGAACAGATCTAGAGTGATTTCTCTTTCGAGGACAGAAGCATATGAAAGTCTGACGTTGCCATTACTCCAAAGTCATCAGTTTTACCTCTACTCGCGTAGAGGTAACTGTCAGACCTGATATTGTGAGGCCATGCATGATTTGGCCTCTTTCTTCCAGGTGTTCAACTAGGTTAATACACTATGTTGACACAGTGGCCTTTGTGAGTGTAGTATCAAAGCTTGCATCGAAGTCTAACTCGTGGTGATGTTATAGCACTTACAGGCAGACACTCCAACACACAGACAGCCCTGTATCGCCAGTCGGCCACTTTCTCTAGGTGTCCTGACAGAAAGGCAGCTCTTGATGTAACGACGTTCCTAAGCAGACTGCTGGATTGATGCACTCAGCGCCATTGTTCTTTTGACAGTGTGCCGCAAAGCTGGCCTGCTGGCTGTGCGTCTGTGGCATTGTCTTCACAGGCACACATGCTGAGAAGGAGATTGAGCTAAGACTTTTTGGCATTCGTCCGCATTGTCATTTGTCAGCTTTTGGTCATCTGTCTGAAATGCTGTGAAAGAGAGTGTGGGAGGATCATATGAGGGGGCTGAGTTGTGATCATCATGCTTACTTTTTTGTGTACAACTAGCCTTAGTCCTGTGAGCTAATAGGTTTAAAGGGAATAACACAAAGTCACAAGCTTTGGAACTGTTGCTCCATTTGCCAGTCCAACTAAATATTACTGTTTAAGAGGGTTGTGGTACACTATGTGTTCTGAACTACAAGCACCTCACATAGTGTCACCATTATTCTGGTCAGAGTGCATGCTACACTGCTCTTGATTTGTATAGGGAAATTAGTCAGTCCAGCAGAATTCAGTTTTAATGTAGTGGGACCAACCTGTCAATCTCACTATGCAAACAGCAGGATAGTAATTTGTGAACTGATCAGTATCTCCCTGTCAGTATTTGTGTGAATGTGTTGTCTGGATTTTGGCTCCAGCAGCATTCCACAAGCATTTGCCTCTGACACAACAGTGCGTAAGCTGTTTGTGTATGAAGACATTTTTCGTAATGTCGTAAAAACTTCAAAATATTCCACACAGAGAAGGAATGATGTCCTTTGTATTATTGACATAATGTAGGATACTTGTATGTAGGTTAAACAGCGGAACTACTGTGTCTCTATCAGTCCACCTAACACTGCCCCTTTTTCATATTTGATGGACAAATCTGTAGTAGGATTTGATTTAGTATACCTTCTGTTATAAAGGCTCCAGTAGCAACATCACTGCCCACTGCGGTAAAGTCGCTAGTGTCATCTAGGTTCACATGTCCAACCTGCAGAATTCTATATATGTTGAAGTGAAGTGGTAAGTAGTACACACAGAGAATCTCCTTCTCTTTTGACAGTTGCTTTGTGAGACAGCTTGGATACCTAATGGTGCAGACCCCAGCACTGTAGTGCTGTTGTGATTTCGCTGGCTGCCGCTGTGCTTGGACAGGATTTGAAGGATTAGGTTGAGGCAGAAAGCTTAAAACCAACTCAGGCTTTGACTCGCAGAACTGTTTCAGATGAAAAGAAAAAAGTAAAAGTAGCTCAGTACGAACTCAAATCAGTAGAAAATTGATTGAGAGGCTCTGTAGCTGTGTCTGGATGTGAGACACTTGAAATGACAATGTATTACCACTTTTATCACCAAAATTGTCGGTTCTACACAGGTTTTTTCAAATACAGGTTGACCTGCTAGAAATTGCCTGTTGACCCCATTCCCACAGGCAAGGCGATTGTGATTTTTACCTGAAGCATTAGGTTGTATGTCACTGACGTCACGTTTCACATTACGGATGCGCCAGAAACAGGGAACAACACCAGCTAAAAAGTAAATGGTAGGCAGCATGGAGGCCGGTTACCATGCTATGTTGATCACTGTTTTTTTATATTTTACTACAGTATCCTTATTTATCCGCCTCCACCGGATGTTTGTAATGCATCAATTCACGTTGCGGGACATCAGAACTTGGCCATGTCCACACGTACCAAAATGATCTTTTTTCCCCCGTCTTCCCTTCCTCGTTTCAAGAATATTTGCGTCCAAACGGATCCAAACGACTCAACGCACTTTAGTTCATATTCCATAGGAGGCGCTTGAAATTCACTAAAAACAGAAGAAGAGACGGAGCATGCGCATAAAGCTTGCGCACTCTATACATATACAAACAGACAGTAGAAGGAGAAACCAAAAACAACAACAAGACGAAAATGGCTAGTCGGTTGTCCATAATCCTTTTTTGCTCAGCGTAGTGGCAGAGGAGCATATTATTTTTCCCTAGTTACCCTAATAGGCTCAATATCCTCTGCAGCACAAACACAAGCATGTAGTCCACCGTTGTTGTTGTTGTTGTTGTTGTTGTTATGAGACGTCATAGGGGTAAGAGGTTGAAGGCTAAAGGTCGAGGGATGGGGCGATGGCATCATCGATACGCAAAGTATTCAGATTTGCTGTCCACACGAGACCGCAGCGTTTTCGAATTTTTCCAACCTGAGACCAGGTTTCTAAAAAGTGCGTTAACAGGATCTGTTTGGTAGATCGGCCAAAATGATGCAAAACATGTGCATTTACACACAAAAGCATTTCCATGTGGATGTGTGTTCATCCGGGTCTTACGTTTAGATCATAGCCAAGCTAGCCGAGGTGTTAAATATCTGCGTCTACTGCAGAGTCGGTTGATCTGGGTTTGAATGCTGAGTGCACACATTCCCACTGCACATAGAAAACCTGGTCTTAGCGGGTTTAAGTGGGATTTTTGACCAGTAGAATCACAATATCTGAAATTCTGGGTGTCTATTCAGTTGTTCATTTATTGTTTTTGGGATCTGAAAATACTGGTGTGTAATGTGGACACAGAAAATTGGGCCAAAAAACAATGGCACATCCCTGCATAGAAAAGTTTGGGTGCAGCATTCTGTTTGCATCAGATCTCTATAATCACTCTTGTTGAGTACCAGTGAACCTGATCACACATGCAAAGTGTTCTTCATTGTCCGATGACATTTCACCAAGGGGTTTGATTGACAGAGCAAAAGCACAGAAATTGCTGTTCACCTTGGTTATCTGGAAGAGTTTATGAATCGCTGTCAGCTGTATTCAGTAAACAGTTAATGTGTTAAGATACTGTGTTTTGAAACACGATATAAGTGATCGTAGAGAGCAGGCAGGAGGTGACAGAATTTAACCCGCTGAGACCAACAGTAACCTGGCTGTGAGTGTCGCTCTCCTTGCCAAATGTTGGCTGCACTGCACAATTTTGTTGTTTGCCAACCAACAGGGGAGGAGGAGGAGGAGGAGGAAGGGGAAGAAGATTTGAGTTTGAGTTTTGAGCTTCAGTGTAGATAGAGGACGATCCAAAAACACTGTGTAGACAAAGACATTTTTATATCTAAGCAATGATTTTAGATTTATCTGCTCCAGTGTGGACATGGCCTCTCTCCCAAACACCCTATATTGAAAGGAAAGTGAGAGCTATTCTGCACTGTAGTTTGTTAAGGTGGATGATGTCCTGTGTGTGTTTGTTTGTGTGTGTGTGTGACTTTGTAGTGGAGCACTGCAGTGGGCGGACCCTCTCTCTTCTGGCCCCTCTTATAATACCTTCCAATCTCTTATGAGAGATGGATTGCATGATGCAGTGAGAGGCAGGGAAAAAGATGAGTTGATGGAAAGGAGGTAGAGAATAAAAGTGGTTAAATAGAGAGTCACAAGGGATGATGGAGAGAAAGGGCAGTTAAAAAGGTTCTCTAGCTTTTTTTCTCACTACAGTATAATCTGCCTGCTCTTAGCTGAGTTGTTGCTGTGTGATTATAGAGGAAGCATTTCAATTGGTTCACCACACTGTGTGGGCGGTGTTTGCTTTTTGCACCCCTCTGAGCCATTCCATTTGTCCAAATGTGCAAAGCACCACCCATTCAGTGTGTCACACAGAAGCACAACAATAACATGAGTTAAAAACCTGTGGATTGAAGAAGTCCAGTGGCTGAAGCAGACTACAGTGTCATCAAAACTTAGAGAAACCAATCCTGAACAAATATCAGACATTTGCAAAATAAGCTCTTTGATCAACCTTGTGTTATGCAACACGATTTTTTAAAGAGCTCTGCACTGATCGCATGGAGCACTGTGGGATTTTCAAGTGCTGCAATACTAGTTTTTATTGTACACCAAAACACACCCTGTGTGAACTTTTATGTTGGCATCATTCCTTGCTACGACACCTTGGAACATTTATAACACTACTTTTCAAGCCAGATTTATTTTGGGCTATTGCTACTTTTGTTATGTGTTTTTAGTGTGCATATATACATCACTCTGAACCAGTCCTAACAATCCGTTACCTGCCGATAATACAGACTAATGCATACGTTGCTGCCATACTCCAAAGATGTAACAGGCAATCTGTAAAGTTAATTTTGTCAAAGATAAGAGGACAAGTTAATCCAAGGTACATGATCTCACTTGAGATGACCATAGATATTGATATATCTGTATGGAGCTGACTACATGTCTTGACCTGTAGAGGAGAATGAGAGAGACACCACACAGAGAGACATGGGACCTAATTGGTTGTCATTTATTATGTATGGTGAAAGAAGAGGACATGTCAACAAGTGATTTTTTTTTTAATTTGTTGTGCATCATTAAAAGATCAGTTTTACTCAATATATTGTACATGAGGGCTAATTATAATTTATTGCAAAAATAATCAAAATTGCAAGAACTGTAATTGTTTTACAAAGGTAAAATGTGTCACAAAACAGTGTTTTAATGAAGTTTTTATAGATGCTCTGGCCAACAAAGCTTGTTCTCCAGACGTAATAAAACATGTTTGGCAGAGACCAGGAGAAATGCCACATCATCATGATTTTAGTAGTTTTTCAGTGACAGTGAAAATTGTGATGTAAAATGTAATCATCCATGATAAACATGAATTATATCGCAATGGCAGTATCCGTCAAAATATTCACAATATTACTTTTCCACCACATCGTGCAGCCCTATTACTACTGTACATGGGTTAAATAAATTCAAATCGATACTACGGTAAATGTTTAGAGTGCTCACCTTTATCATTTCATCTGTTTCTTCTGGATGTTGTGCATTGTCTCTCATGTTAACAAAAGTTTCCAAAAAATGTATGGCATTATCTTGGTGTTTTATGTAGGATATGTATAAGCTGATGATTAAGGATATTCTCAGCAGTCTCTTTTCAATCAAACCAGCAAAAGATTTGACTGTAGTCAGTTATGTTTTGTGTTTTTTGTCTAGACTAACAAAGCTATAAAATTGATATGGAAATTGCATTGTTTAGAGTCAGAATTTGATATGAAGAAGAGAAGTTGTGTCCACTTTAATCCTACAATACAGTTTTAAAAGTAAATGTGTAAGGAGTAAACCTAAAGAAAGAAACTCTGGACGGACAGGTGAGGCGTAATTGTGGTACCAAACTGTTCTCAGATGCAGAGGAGGCCTTCATATCAGCTGTGAGCATGAACGTGTTGCTTCATTGCCACTTGTTCCTCTCCTTAAGCATGCCGGCACGTTCCTGGCAACCCCTACAACTGGCATAGTTGCAGAAGCAAAGCATGCTGGGTGGACTAAAGGCTTTCCCTCCTAGTCTGTGGCATAGGCTGTTTGGCAGCGAGAAAGGGGTGAAGACAGGGTGGACAGCTACAGTAGTTTCACTACTACCCCACCCCCGCCTGCTGTTTTCTAAAAATAGGTCCAGCATATGCCTGCATGCTCCTCCCTGTGTTGCCTCCTATTAAGCAAGTCCTCTTTGAAGCACTGAGATGCAGGAGAGGAGCAGAGGGAGAGAGGGGGAGAGTCCATTTGGAGCTTTTGTGTTCCATCTTTCATCCCTTTCATCTACAGGCCGCAGACACCAAACCTGAAATGGAATCCCTTTAATTTGATTTAGAGGCTCCAAAGCTGGGAGATGATCTTAGTACACAGTAACAAATGTAATTGCTAATTGAGTTTGGCCAAAGTAGAAGGCGGGCCAGTTGTGTTTAGTTCAGTTAGTATCACGACCATAGTTCTACTCTCCCCAGTCTTGTGGCTGGGCTGCTGGTGTACAATTCTAACACTTTGTCTGAATTGTACCTCGAGGCAACTATTCAATACAGCCTCAATTGGTCATTGATTATCTGAACTGAACCTGACGAGCATTGTTGCTGTAGAGATATGAACTCTGTTTTCAGTGACTGAGCTAACATATAACTTTGTTGTTTCTCTCTTTTCTCTCATTTCGCTCACCCTCCCTCCATGCCTGTTTGCTGTTCTCCACCCCTTCCTCTCATCTCTCCCTTTCCTGTTGATGCAGTTTGTATGCCCAGTGTTGCTGGTGAACTTGGTGACAGACAGTGCCCATCAGGTTGGCACTGGGACAGGGAGCTGACAATGAGAGCTCTGGCTCTGGGTGTTTGCTGGCCTGCGTAGATGCCGATATGCCCCTGGGGTCCGCTTCCTGATGGACCGAGACACTTTCTCCCACATCCGCCTGTGGTGCCCACGTCCCTTTGGCACCTACTCCCAGAACAAAGCAAGGAGCCCGGGCTCAGGGGGCAGTGGTGGGGGTGGGGGTGGGGGTGGGACAGGGTCCCCCTCCCTCTGCAAGGCTGAGCCCTCTCCAGATGCCAGGAGGACAGTGGATGGGAGTGAAGATGGGAGGATGATAGTGGGAGTGCAGGAAGAGAATGGAGAGGAGGACGATTTGGGCTCAGAGAACACTCCACCCGAACCTGAGCTTGTTTCCAGCCCCCTGACACAAAGCCAGGTGCCTCCTCCCTCTTCAGCCCCTCCCTCTCCACCCTCTTCCGGATCCCAGATGGAAGATGGCCGCGTGCTGTTAGACACCTGGTATGTCATCAAGCCAGGCAACACCAAGGAGAAGATTGCCTTCTTTGTTGCACACCAGTTCAGTGGAGCAGGCCAGCCTAGACCCAGCGCCATGAAGGTAAGGAGCTGAAATAAAATCTGCACCAATGATTTTTCTTTTTAGTAAGAGATCTTGTTTTGTTTTTCAACTAAATATGAATTATTTTCTCTCTCAATAGGTTAAAGGTAACTGGGCAACTGACTGCAGTAAAGCCAAAAGACGAAGACGATGCTCATCCTACGACCCTCCAACTCGCTCCCAAGCGTCAGAGCCACACCTCAGCCATGACTCCTCCCCTACACTTCAAAGCCCTGATGAAACACTTTTAGGCGGGGTGAATGAGACCGATCTGTTGTCGGTGGCAGAGATGGTTGCCTTGGTTGAGCAGAGGACCGCCATGGCCCTCCAGGGAATTGTGGCTGCTCACGGGAACCAACACCAGCCCCCTACTACCCCTCACAGTCAGGGCCTTAACACCCACCAGCACACCCTACTACGGGGCACAGTATCAGACCCCAGTCCTGTTGTGTTTGTGTCAGACAGTTCAAATAGCCAGCCCTCCAAAGAGGCAGAGGAGTCAACATCTCCCATCCAGACAGACCAGGAGCTGGAGGAGCAGCAGGAGTCATGCAGGGTAGCCCAAGCCATCGCGCACTTTGAGTCCCAGAACCTGGAGAATCGGCTGCATCTGGGCGCTGGTCCTGGAACAGACTCTTCTAATCAGGACAGAGAAAGGGAGTGTAGGAGAGGAGGGGAGTCTGGCATTGTAACCCCTCCTCCACCTCCCAGCCACAGCCACGGTGAAGTTAGGATAGCTTTCAGAGTGTCAAATCTGGACCCGCGGTCTCAGTTGGAGCCAGCTGGCAGGTCCCGCTGTATGTTTATGAGCTGTGGTGGTGGAGGTAACCAGGCAGCAGCCAGGGCCAAAGAGAAAATCACCTGTGACCTCTACCAGCTCGTCAGCCCCTCATCTAGAGACCCCAGTAGTCTGCTGCTTGCCGCCACAACTGCTGCCCCCAAACCAGATGGAGATCACCCAGACAGGCAGGCCTGCGGCAGCCCAGACCCAACCCAGGAGCTTTCCTCTGGGGAGAAGAAAGCTGTGGGTGTGGGACGGGAGCGAGTAACAGGCTTCCATGTGGAGGTCGTAGTGACAGGTGCTGTGGACCAGTGTGTGTTTTATGGCAAGGACAGTACAGAGAATGTGCAGGAGGAAACGGTGTGTTTCGCTATACCAAGTGGGGGAGGGGGTGGTGGGGGTGTTGGTAGCTCCACTGACCCTTCATCAGATGATCCCCCTCCTGGACAACTCTTCTTCCTTCAGGCCCCTCGGTGCCCAGAGGAGGATGTAAAAGGAATGGGGACTGGCAGCGGGTCAGGAATGTGCTCTTTGGACTGTGCCAACAATAATGGCCCCGGTACTGGAGTGGGAGTGGGCTCAGGAGAGCGGGCACCTCGACCAGATTCTCCCAGTGTTGGGGATGACTGTTCAGACCCTTCGCTGTGTCGCCTCTACCGCCACGTGTCCCATGACTTCCTGGAGATCCGATTCCAGATTCAGCGCCTCCTTGAACCACGCCAGTACATGCTGCTGCTGCCAGACCACATCATGGTCAACATCTTCAGCTACCTGCCGACACGCTCACTGGCAGCTCTCAAGTGCACCTGCCACTACTTCAAGGTGTTGATTGAGACATATGGGGTGCGGGCAGTGGATTCACGCTGGAATCAAGACCCTCTCTATAGGGATGACCCCTGCAAGCAGTGTAAGCGGCAATATGAGCGCGGGGATGTTTCCCTGTGCCGTTGGCACCCCAAACCTTACCACCACGACCTGCCTTATGGACGTTCCTACTGGATGTGTTGCCGGCGTACAGACAAGGACACACCAGGTTGCCGTGTTGGGCTTCATGACAACAACTGGGTCCAGCAACCTGCTGACGGCTCTCAGCCCATTCGCAGCAAGAGGGAGGACAGGAGGGAGGAGGCCAGGTAGAGAGGAAAGGGTACACCTCACACATACCAATTCTCATCTCCTCCTGTTTGCCTCCTTCTTTCTCCCTCTCGCCTGTTCAGCGGAGTACAAGGAGGAATCAGCACTCCAGGACTGTTGCTTTTCTTTGCTCCAGCACTCCCTTCTCGTACTTGCCGTCAGTGGAGGGCGGTTGAGAGGTAAAGAAGGAAGAGAGGTGTGACACTCCTTGCCCTTTTTTTTTTTTTTCAAGCGTTCCAGAATCCCTCTCCCCCCCACTGTGCTCCAGAGTGGCACCTTTTAAAAGTTTGCATACCAGGGTTGGGGTCCCCTCCTGCTGCTGTCAGTCAGCCCTCTTTCTGCCTCTCACTCAATCGGGTTTCTGTCTAACTCCATACATGGTTTGTTAGGTAAATCATGTGAAAACTTTGCAGTGTATTTGATTGAGATTAGCATTCATAAAGTGACGCATAGAAATGTAATGCCCTAGAGCCTGCTTACTGTTCCCAATACTTGTTCTATGTTCTGTGTTGTATCACAAACCTCCATGTTAGCTGTACAATGGTGCTTCAAGGAATGAGCTGTACTGAGTCCAACACATGTAAAAGTTTTCAGTGGTCGAATGTCCAGCATTGCTATAGAAATGTGATTGTATAAAGCAAACTTGATTTTCCGTTGTACAAGATTGCCATTTGTACCTGTCCTGCGCCATGCGTTTCTATTTCTCTGAATGTGCTGTAACGTTGTACTATGTTGATTAGTCCCCTGATAATGCTGCTGAAATCATTGCCTGTGTCACTGACGATAATTCTTAAGTAGCCATACCATTGGTTAATGACAGGCACAGTCTCACATTATCGGCCAGTCTCACTGGCCACTGAGAGCTGTTCTTGTCATTGTTTCAGAGTGGACCCTAACCTTGCTGACCAGACATAAAGAGGAGCCAACGAATACTTTCTGGTTTACAGAGAATTCTGGGAGATGGACTGAAGTGATAAGGACCAGTGGGATTGAATGGGATTAAAAAGAGAAACTTGATGTCACTTTGGAAAGGCCTGATGTCACTTTGTATGGTTTGATTGAATTGCTTGTTTGCCATTTTGTTTTTTTGTTTTTTTTTTGTTTGGCTGTTTTATTGGGGTGTGTGTCAGAATGTTTGCTGTTGTTTTTGCTTTTATTCTTGAGGACTGTGTTCTCCCTGTATCAGCCTGTCATCCTACTCAACCTGCAAAGATGTATTTTTTTGAATACTCCATCTTTGTTTTAACCCCCAGCTCTCTTCCTTTCCTCTCCCCTCCGTCCTCCTATTCGGCAGAGGGCAGCATTTGCCAAAGCCGTCATTCATGCTTTGAAGCGGGTGAAACAAACTTACCACAAACCGCAGAAATACTCTCTACACCAGCTTCCAGCCTTAAAAGCCCCCCTACCTCTTACCCACCCTGCAGGAGATTGAGGCGTCAGATACCTCACAGATCAAGAGTATTGGGAGTTGCACAGGACCCTGTAAGTGGCTAGATTTCAGATGCTCGATAGACTCTACTGGATCCACCCATAACTCTTAAGTGTGGGAGTGTAAGATGAACAGTGCCTGGTGACGGCTCTGACTCTTCATTCTTGGAAAAAGATCTCTCTCTCCTCCCCCACTCTCCCTCGCTGTTACACTCCCCCACTCCTGCAAGCTGACAGACTGGACATTATAAAACTGATGTGATGAATGATGCTGAAACTGCATGGAGGTTGGAAGATGGTTGGGTAGTCTTGGGAGAACTCTGTAGGTTCCAGACATGTACAATGCTAATGGGAAATATCTGCTTAAATAAAAACAGAAGTGATGATTAAAACTGGAAATCTGAATCACTACCTGGTCTGTGTGGTGTCTGATAAGTATAAACCAGCAACCGATGATGGCTTTAAAGCCATTCCTTTCACTGTGATTGATTTAATCATTTGACATTGACAATGACAGTAACAATGCACATTAGATGTAATCAGAGCTGATTTTACTGTGACCAAAGGCCAAAACTGCGTTCAAATGTACAAAATGGGTCAGAAAGCATGCAATTGCTTGTATTTTTTTAAAGCTAGAACAACCAAATAATTGTAAATGACTGAATGCAGTCTTATGATTAGTCTTACGTTTGAGTAAATTAAAAAAGCACAGGTAAAAACTAATCAGAGACTGCATTAACAGGAAAAACTAGACATTTACATTATCCTACAGCATGAACCCATGAGTAGTAATGAGAGTTTTAGAATATGTCATTACATTGCTCTTTAGTGTCCTGTAAAGTGACTCTGTTTAACCCTTTTCAATAATTTCTGAAGCCAAAGTATTTCACGGCAACTTTTGAGTTTTATTTAGTTCACATTTTACCTGGCTTCCAGATTACAACTTTTTCTTCTAACACCTTTGATTTCAGTGCTGGAAGCAGGCACAGATTGACAGTGATTGAATCAACATGTAATAGTATACAGTAATGGCTTTCTAACCTGATAAAACATTTTTAGATTCCATTACACCTGCTCCGCTAAACTGGAGAAATGCAAGTGAAGGATCAAAACCTTTTGCACTCTGCACAGAACTCAGACAGTCGGTAGTATATTTGCACGACTGTCTATTTGGAATCTTATTTTTAATTGCAAAAACCTTTGATATACAGTGCAATGACAAGTGATTACCAACAGAGGGCAACACTGTTGTATGTATCTAAAAGCCCTTTTAAAATGTACTGTGCAATGTGATTAAATCTAGTCCCATCAGGATACCAACTCTTATTTTAACATCCACTTTCAATTAGAATCAATAGGACTGTTAAGCATAGTAACCCCACATAAAAACTGCTACAGCCATCATAATGAGAGCATTGGAATCCACAGTGTACTTCCACACCGGGTCCTCGCTGATGTCAGGCAGCTTCTCTGGTGCCTCAGGTGTATCTTGCTCCTGGGCCTGGGAACCCCCGCCACACAGCCGACCAACCAGACTACAGATACCAGACTTTCCTTCCTCTTCAGCCACTGAGGGGAAGATGGATGAGTCAGTATTTTCGGTTGAGTGTATGTGCATTGCGTTTATCTGTCCATTTGACCTCCTTTCTTACCTGCATCCCTGTTGTCATTCTCCCTCATCCTCTCTGCAGCCTCTCTCCGGGCTCTTCTCCCTTTCTCCTCCTGCTCCCAGTCCAAATCCTTCCTCTCTTCTTTGGAATGGCGCAGGCTGAACACCAGACGATAGAGCTACAAGGAAAACACGAGAGCAAAAAAACAGGGAATTTTCACTTAAATGCTTCGTCATCTGATTTCAGATCAGGGCTCTCAAAATGTTTTTCATGTCATGGACCCTTAATGAATTAAGATGCGGTCTTAAGAAGCTTTATTTAAGTTTTGTTAGTACTGAAATGTGTATCGTATATACTCACATATGTGGTCATAGGTCTTAGTCAATGCATCTGTGCACACAGGAGTAGATTTCGGGGGAGGACAGAGGGGACGTGCCCTCCGCAGTAAAAAATTGGCAGAGGACTTTTAATTTGACGAACCAAAATAACGTCTCACAGATGCAACAAAGCCTCCAGCAGCAACTAGTTTCAACTGTGATGGCTTGTGTGTTCATTTGAGTTTGGAGCACAGAGTTGTTTTTATTTTTTTTCTTGAATTATTTAGAGGCTATAAAAAGGGCTCAAGGCTCTGATAGATCTGGTCAACATTTTAATTGTTTATGACCAAAATGTGTTGTAATCTTGTTTTTAGCCGGCTTCAATTATAGTTGAGATTCATTTAAAATTTAAATTTAAAATTCATTCCAAAACACAGGTTGCTCCTCTACCCATCAGAAAAACTACCATATGGGTTAACTGTGCACACAGCTTATGACAACCCCTATTCATGCTTCTTGTTAGACCGCGACATCTAGTGGCTGAAGTGATTACTACAGCAGGAAAGGAGGAAGTCAGATGGCATAGCTAGCATAAAGTGCGACAAAGTCCACGTAGGGAGGATGAGTGAGATAAACGTTTACCCAGGAGACCGCTGGTTGTGTTCCATGGGAAACCAAAGGTCAATGGTGAGTTATTTTAACTTTCAAAGTTAAGTTGTTCAAGTAACGTACTTATCTTAACCCAAGCCAACCTGTTTTCCTAAACCTAAAGACATATTAGTGCTCAAATCAAACCAAGTGGTTTACTTTCCTGAACTCAACCAAACTGCGTTCCTGTGCCAAAAGTCGAGTTAACCTGGTTAGATATATATGTTGTTTTAGGCATTCAACCTATCCAGTCCTTGAGGTATTAAGATGTGTTGCTGATATGTGGGATATGTCAATATGGAGTAGGTTTTAAACATTTTACTGAAAATGTGCCGCATGCACATTTAAAGGTGTGGTGATCGATAATTCACCACAATCCAGGAAATTAAGCTTTTAATGCAAACAATTTCCAGGGGAAGGGTTCTCCTGACCGCCCTTAAATACACATCTCCCCAGTGTCACCTACGCTCTCGCCCGTGAGCACAGGAGGTTAAGAAGTCACTCACATGTTGGTCGTCTATGGGCATGCTGCAGTAGCTGACCAGCAGCACCAGCACTGACGTACAGAAGAAGAGTATGATTCCAAAGTGGAGGTAATGGATCCCACACACCAAGAAAGGGCAGTTGGAGGGGAAGATGCAGCTGCCGGTACCGAACCAGAACTCAGGCAGCATCCGACACAGACCCATCAGCAGGCCACCTATCAGGCCCCAGAATGCACCCTGGTGGTGAGGGCAGATAGGAAATCAAATGTTCTATTTACATGATTTCAGTAGGTGTTTCACGGGTGATAATATGCCTTAATATGATAGCATGTTACCATGTAGTGCTGTGTCATCTCACCATTTCATTGACCCTCTTGACAAACACAGCCAGGAGGAAGACTGAGGCGATAGGCGGAGCCAGGTAGCTCGAGACTGACTGGATGTAATCAAACAGCTGACCGCTCTGAGCCGCCTGAACAACGGGGATCCAACAGATACTGATGGCTACGATGCACAAAACCCAGACTCTAACGAAGAGAGGACAATTAATATCAATAGTTAATCAACTGGTCAAACTGGTCTAATTTAAACTCATGGTATTAAAGCACTTTCAATTTAGCATTTATGTCCTCAGGTGGAGCTGAGAAATTTGCACTTTTGCACTTGATGGCATTTCATTGGCCACTCTTTGGAGAAAACTTTCATTAGGACAATGTACTGTCTAGTTTATAATAAGGGAGCAAATGGGGAACATTATGGATGTTTTGATCACCAAATAGTCCAGTTTCTAAGCTCAAACTAACAACCACTTGTTAAGTGCATGCAAAATAAAAATTGTAGTTTAGCTGACCCCTAACTCAAACCATAGCATATCATACCATTTATTCTTTGCTTTGTTTGTTTTCATATATGTTTATTCCACTTTGTCAAGTGTCCTTGGGTACCCTGAAAGGCACTATACAAATTAAATCTATTATTATTATTATTATATCAAATGCCATCACCTATACATGGATTATCATCATAGCAACATGAAGAGGACTCCATGGCATATGAGGAAGTAGTCAGAAGGAAATGTTGCAGAGGAAATGTGTCTTTATATTCTACAATCATTTTTATGCGCATAGAAAACTGTCCAGGAACACTGAACTGCATTCGGGACTGCATTATTACGTGTTTGGGAGTTTGCAAAATGTAGTACGCCGACAACCTCTCCTTTTCAAGTGGTCCAGTTACATATGGTTTGTAATCGAATAGTACAAGAGGAAAGCACATCTATCTGAGAAGAAAGTTCTTTACCATAACACTGTTCACTTACCTGCCAACAATAATGAGCTCGCGCTCGGCGGCCTGTGGTCGGATGCGAGTCCAGATGTCCATGGTGAACAGAGTGCTGCTGCTGTTAAAGATGGAGGCCAAAGAGGACATGAGAGCCGCCAACATGACAGCCAGCATCAGTCCTCGCAACCCTGCGCAGAGGGAAAGGAGAAGAGGACAGAGCGAAGATCAGAGGAAGGTGCTGAAAGGAACGATAAAACTTCTTTTTTAAAGGTATGCGCCATTGTTATGTGTCCTTACCATTGGGCATGACTGACACCACCAGTTTAGGATAAGCTATGTTGGAGCAGCCCACCTCAGTCCCACACACTCTCTTACACACCTCAGGGACAACACAGCCAACCTCATCTGCAGGTGGACGAACAAGCACACAGACGCAGAATCAACCTACTGCTAACACATTTGCAAGAACGGTGTCTACTGCAGAGCTTTTATATGAGCTTTTATATTGTTTCTTCTAATATTGCTTTTGTCAACCATGTATAAAATGGACAAGTGTCAGCCACCGACCTGGGTAGAGGACCCTGCTGATCATGCCGGGGAACACCATGAGGAACATTGGCAGCAGTTTCAGGTAGCCACACATGATGCAGCCGGCCTTCACATGGGTCAGACTACGAGCTGCAAGGCACCGCTGGACTATAACCTGGAGAATTACAAGACAGCATGGTTTGTTTTGTGAGAGGTATTTATATTATATATTTGTTGTTTTATACAAAGAGCAGGGGGAAGAAATCTAGTGGAGGCTTGTAGGGAGTTCGGGTTCAGTTTGTGAGAAAATACCCACAGGGTTTCATCAATGTTTCAAACAGATGATCTTTACTAAAGTTGTGCATGGCTGTGACGAAGGTCGCATGGCAAAAGTTGCACCCGGTCATCAGATTTACCTCAGCCGGGTTTAAGTGGTGCATTATTGGTTTATTAAATTACATTTAAGTAACTTGCAGTTAGTTGCAGAGCCACACTGACTTGCAAATGCAGATAGCAGAAAGAGTGAATTTGAAAAACAAGGGTTTGAAGTTTGAAGGCGTTTAGCCCGACTAGAAAACAGATCATCATTTTTAGTCTGATAATTAGCTTCAGCCTCGAAAATACTTCCAAAAACAATGCAAGACAGCAGGGAAAAACACAACTGCAAACTGTTTCTTCTTCAGCTTTCTTGTTTGTTTAATTGGTCTTTAATGTGACAATATTGCCATATCAAAACATGTGACTTCCACTTGAGCCAGAAGCCGCGGTTACAGCTTTTGTGCCGAGCTAGGCACATCTATCTAGTCTATTTTCCCCATTATGATTGGAATGAGCTGCTGCATTATTTATGTGGTATAACAAATTCAGACGCCGAGGTGTTGGAGCAAAAAGGGGGTAAATTAGCTGGAGCTTAGGCTTTCTCACCAGCTAGCTGTAACTAGCCACTGCACTCATTGCACATTTCTTGGATAATAATGACGTAGGCTTGGGTATGTAGGATTCTCGTTGACATGTCTTTACATTAGGCACTACTACCACCTCTCTGTGCGACTGGTTCCACGCATTGTTCCAACAAAACTCCATTGTCTGAAAAATGTCCCACTAGACAACAAAACAAAGAGAAGCCCATTTCTGTGAAAGGCCCACTACAGCCTCCCTGCAGTTGTTAGCTCAGTGACTGCTGGCCCTGTCCATGGTGCTGAATCAGCAGGGGTTTCACCCTTGATAGGCTGACCCTAACCCTAACCTGACATTAAGGGCAAAAGAATCCAAGTAGAGTGTGTTTTCGGTTTTGGGAGCAGTGGGAATTTGTTTTCAGGATAATGGAATGTCAGATGAATGGACTTTCAGTCCAGTGGGACGTTTTTTGGACTACTGGGGATTAGTGGGTGTTGGAACAATGAGCAGTCCTTGAGTCACTTTCTGCCCTTTTCCTGACTTTGAATTTCAACTGACAGGGTAAGACTGAGCGAGATACTCACCTGGTCTGTACACCAGTACCATCCTCCCACTATAGCAATCCCAAACACCACTCCAGGCCAGGGCAGGTCCCCGGTGGTGGGGTCCCTCAGCAGGCTGAAGGCGTCCGGTCTGGGGGTGTAGCAGTCGGGGGAGATGTTGTAGCGCCGGGGATCCATGGAGGAGAAATTACTCGGAATAGCAGAGCTGTATTTCACCACCAGCGCGCTGTAGCCTCCCACTTCAGCAAAGGCTTGAAGTGAAAGGGAGAAAAGGGGGACTTCTTGGTCATTTAAAGGCTCATTCCAGGCAAATTATAGAAAAGAAATCCAAAAGGTGTCTCCAGAAGCATAGTTTCATCACGGTCATTCACCAAGTCACCTACAGATTTAATCAAACTGCCTTAAATTCCTATTATATTAACATGTAATATATCAGCATGTAAACAAGTCTGATTCATGTGAAACAATAAGCACACTGTATTTGTTCTTTCCTAATCAGCAGTCCAGAGCTCTCTTGTTGTGTGACAGTGTCCTGCCTGAAGATATGAGTCAGCTGCTGATTCAGCACAATGTTCTCAACGCACCACCGATTCACAAAAGGAGGTGGCTGTTGTTTCCCCCTCCATTGGTTTCTTGCCCACCTTTATCTTATCTGCCTCCCTCTCTGACTTTGTTGTAATCTGCACCAGGATTACACTGATATATATTGACCCTTTTATGACAAAATCAATAAGGTTGTGAGCGGGAGGCTGCTGTTCCGTCGGCTGGAGGGAGAGAGTTTCGCAGCCATGCAGTGTCAGCAGACTGTACACCGCAGCGGCGAAATGAATGATTACTGATGCCTAGTTAATCTCTTTCCTGTTGTGAGCGAAGATAGCCACAGGCCTGCAGGGACTGACAGGGGCGGAAAAGATAAACTGTGTGCCGTGTGAATGAAAGGAAGAATTATTTGAGGATCAAATGTGGAAATGCTTTACAAAGTTGTACTTACAGAAGCCGGTGAGGACGAAGGCGCCGGCAATGATAACAAAGGTCTGAAATGTGTCGGTGTACATCAGAGCAGCCAGGCCACCTGGGTAACACACACACACACACACACACACACACACACACCGAAATGTCATTCTTAAAGGGTCAGTTCAGTGTTTTTGTATTGCACTTACATAAACTTACAAGAGACACCCTGAAGCAGCAGAGGCCCTTTGGTGTTTAAAGTAAAAAAAAGTCCAACATTTGTCACAACGGCAACGCAACAAATTACAACTTTTTATTAAACCATCTCTGCCCTTCAAATCTTCCCAACCACACAAGCTCAGTTTGTAGCAGAGGTTTTGTGGTCTAAGCTATACACTTGTAGTATCCAAGCCTGATGACATCACTATGACATCACAAGGGTTATTTTCCTAAAGTTCTTCCTTCCAGAGTCACAGATGATGTTATTTGACTTTCTTCACAGGCTGGGGAAAAAAAATCACATCAAATTCAGGTGTAACAAGGATCACTACCATCACGACTAGTAAACTGACCCTCGTCTCACATTGGTGGAGTGCACCTTTAAAAGAATAGTCATAGATAACTTTATAGGAGCAGGTTCAGTGGATACAAATACACACATTTGCATACATACCCGTGACAGTGTACAACGCTGTTATTAACAGGAGGGTGATGACGGCCACGTAGATGTTCCACCCTAACGCCTGCTGGATGAACACAGCTCCTGAAAACATATCCACCTGGAGGGAGACGCAAGGAGGGACGGAGTGAAGGGATGAAGAAAGAATCTCTCACCGCTAACTTTTGCTCTCACACAGGATGACTCACCGAGATCTTGGTGAAAATGTAGAGGAACAGGGAGATAACGGAGAGGTAGAGGCTGATCCTGGACCCTCCGAACCTCTTCTTCAGGTACTGGGGCATCGTGATCACCTAATTTCACGTGATGTGTGTCAGTGTAGGAAATCACAGCAAATTTCAGTGAATGATACACTTGGAAACATACATGTTGATGCTATAAAATGGTCAAACAGCCTGAACGACTCACCCCGGCCGTGAGGTAGACAGGTACAAACAACCAGCCTAGCAGCAGCACGATGAACAGAGCCTGACACGTGAGACAAACAACACGCAGTAACATATGACACGTTAGACCATTTTTCTAGTCCTCCGTGAGACAAGTCTTTTATGCATCTGTTGAGCGTCGAGGAATGGGAACTGCAGATTTGTACCAGTTGTGAGTACATAGAGTTACTTACATTCCATTCAAACCCTCCCACAGCGATGCCACTGGCGGCCCCGGTGCCTGCCAAGCCCACAAAGTGACCACTGCCAATGTTGCTGGCAAACAGAGATGCACCAACCTGAAAAAAAAAGAAACCCAACAAGTAAATCAAAACCAAATTGAGATAAATTAAGACTTACAGGAGTACAGCAAAGCCACACAGTATGATGACTATGACCAGAAATGCACAAAACAGACATACCAGTGCATTGCGATGCATGTTGAAGAATTCAGTGCCCTGCCCCAATCACCTTCTTTGAAAAATATTATAAAAATCTTCATAAAGGTTTAAAAATGGAGCCATATAATGCTCTTTTCCTCAAAAAAGAAACCCCACAAGATTTGGCTGCTTATCCCGGATGTGACCAGAATGGGGTCAACCTTGACAAACTCAACATCCTTCGGTTTTTGCCTGAACACGGGTTTTGTCAGATGGATACAGATTTGAAAATTGAAAGTGATTTATAAAAAAAATAAAAAATGACATACTTTTTTTTTGGGAAGGATTCTCTAAATGACCTTTTATTCAAAGGCATGTACTGAGCAGGACATTTTAAAGTGTAGAAATAAACTTGTCACCACCCTCTGGTGGACAAATTATGGAATGGTAACAATGTCTCTGAATGACCTGCAACATGTCGCTCTGTCTGCACTCCTGCTTCTTATCAGTCAACATATAAGAGGATACTAATAAGCTTCAATTGGGCCACTTATTTATTGGTCCAGCTCTACACCGAACTCACCGGCCACCAGGTCATGGAGCGTCCTGCCAGAAAGTACCCTCCAACTGTCCCACGTTTGGTCCGAAACATGGACTAAAACACAGACAGGACGACTCTGTTACTCTGACAAACCAAATGCAAATGTTCTCCGTGTCTTCTCCTCCTTTCCATTCTTTATTCAGCCATCAGAATCTCCTCGCGATTAATAACAATAATTCAGACTAACAAAGGTGCACTCACCCAAATGCCCACGCCAATCACCATGATGAAGTATCCGACAATGATGGAGAGGTCTGCTGGGTTGTTTACGGACACTTTGTCCGACAAGGGATTCTCCATTTCTCCACTTACGCCTGAATACACTCTGCTGAACCTGAAAGCCTGATTTTATTAGCTCTCAATAATAGACAACCTAATTTTGATTATCTTTGCCTTTACAAATCCTAAAAACACACCTAAACTTGTATATCAATATGACAACAGGGCTCAAAGGCAACACTGCACTTGCTGAAGACCGATGCACAGGCAGGATATGGGTGGTCAGTGTAAAGTGAGAACTTTGACCAGCCGTTTCAATGGGCAGATTCAGCAGTTTATTCATTAGAGTAATTATTAACGGCAAACCAGTTTCAGTCATACACTTCTACTGGATTTTCCACATTTTACAAGGAAAAAATGTACCCTTGTATCTCTTGTGGGCCTCTGGTCGCTGTATGTGTCCCCACTGTACAAATGTTTACTAGTCAGGTGCTTCATCAAAAGTCAGTAAAGTCATCACCAAAACACATGTAAGCAAATAGTCCTTTAATCATTTGAGAGCACTGCTTTCATCAAAACATCCATTTGCCTTTCTGTTCACAAACTTCATTAGATTGTACAAATGAGGGCAGCTTCACGTCTCTGAATGGACACACAGCGTGTGGGTGTGCATATGTGCAGAGAGCTTGTGTTGGACACATTTACGCCTCAGCTTAGAAAACATGCATGCGCACACAGTATCACTTTTCACATCATACAAGCTGTAAGCACACAGGGAAAAAAAAAATCATTTGACACTTCAAAGTGAAAATTCAGAGCCTGTAATGGATGAGTGTGTGAAATGTTTTTTTTTTCTTCTAGAAACACAAGCTGAAGCTCACATCTCTTGACAAGACAAACTAAAATGACTAAAAACATATGTTTGTTGTGTGTTTGACTAGTGACTGTACTACTTAAGTTCAAGAAAGCCTTACAGATTGAGGATTTTGGTCCACCACACAGTTCATGTTGTACCCAACAGGTATATCAATATCAATATCAGATGAGCCCTAAAATCTCAGCTATCCCCTTTGACTATTACTATTGTCTTCAGGACTTAGAGATAACTATACCCTTTTATATCACTGATCTACCCCAATCACCTTCTTCAGAAAAGGACCCTCCATCTAACACTGATGGTCTCTGCTGATGGTGCTGGCAGAGCTGAGGGCAGGACACAGCACAAGTGACAGATATCTGCACCTTTACTGATCAAGCATCTTCTTTGTGGGAGTTGGCTGACGCAAGGATATCCTAGAAAATACCTGAAAATAATGGTGATATGATGTGCTGATTACATATAGGGGAACTGAAGGTATGTGCTAGAAGCACAATAATATGCATTAATTTGAAGATCACAATGTGAGGATCACAGTGTTATAATCAAGCTGTTAATATTTGCTGTGTTGAAGGGGGAGCTCTTGTGTTCGCTAGAAATAGCGTTAACACAGTAGTGTTAAGGAGCTGCTATTACTGTAGCTGGGAGATCGGGGAAGTTCCACTATTCTGCTCTCTCGGGAGCTAAGTGATTTTAACAAAAGCTCAAGATGGGAGGGTGGATTCACTAAAATGTACTTGTGATTCTATTGGTTGGTGGTCGCACTATAAGCTAATGGAAAAGCTGAGTGATGAGACAACCTGACTGCCTTTCTGTGGAGAGATCTATGAATTTGGCTTCAGTGGTCTGTTTTAGTTACTACAATGGGCCTGGGCCACAATACAGTACCTGGCCTGCCTCTGCCTTTGTCTTTTAGGTGCTACCTGACTCTCCCACAGCACTGACGGAATGGCCTCACCTGTTTGGAGCCTAATTAAGCTCTGTGGTTTAAAAATGGCTCCCTCTCTTTCGCTCCTGAAAGGCTAGGGTGTATCAGGCACTTGATACCCTTACCTCTCTACCATTAGGTAATGAAGTGTGGGTATTGAGTGCTTACGCTGCTTAAGTTGCGTTATCCCTAAAACATTTATCGTTTACTTAAAGGGTGACTCCAACAATTGTATACATTTAAGTGTGTTTACAGGTTTTTGGAGTGTACTGCTGCATATGTGAAAAAGAAATATAAAGCCTTTTGTGGTTTCTGAAGTTGCACGTAATCTGATTAATTTTCTCCGGCCATGTCACTCAGTGGCCGAATTGCATTATGGGTAATGTAGTCACCCAGTTTTGCCATATCCGGAGCTGCTGCAGTGACTTTGACCGTTCATAATGTTCAACTGTTCAACTGTTCAATGTACACATCAGAGGACTGCTTTTCAAATCCTTTTACCTACATTACCCAGAATGCAACGTAGCTACAGAGTGACTACTGCATTACATGCAGCTTCCACTGGAGCTACAAAAGGCTTTATACTACTTTTTCCACCTGAGCAGTCATACTCTCTGTAAACACACTTTACTGTATAAAACTGGTGGAGGTGCCTTTTAAATGGATGCTGTGAGGACCTGCGAGTCCCAACAGTTAGGTTATGAAAAAGCCTCAGCATCTCACCAAATGGGTTCTTTCTAACAGGTTTAAATTCTTGTGTCAGACTGTCAATGATTTACTAATCCACTGTGCAGGTCAGATGAGAGACACACGTTGTCTTATCTCAGTAGTAAGAGCCGTTACAGACACACATCCTGTATCTCTATTTATTTTCCTGTTTTAGGCTGAAAATGTATTTACAGTCAACTATGAATGTTGCTCAATAATCTAAAGTTACATCAGAAAACTAATATCTGGCCTGCAGCGATGAAAACTCACCAAGCTCTCAGTGAAATAACTCCCTGCTAGGATTTATAATATGAAACTCGTTCAATTTCATCATTCATTTTCTCTATCTGACATAAAAATTTCAGCTTCATGGATTGCCTCAATAATGGCACAAATCCAAAACAGGTGTCCTAAACAACTCTAATACCACCCCTACTTTTTATTTTTTGACCCGCTAGTTAGCGATGTGAAAACATCGGTAGATTTCTGACATTTTTGCTCACAGCTGGCAGTGTTTTCCATGTGCACATATCTCCCACAGAAGTATCTGGATTTGATCAATAAGAAAGGAAAAAGGGAGAAAAAGAAATCCAAGAAAAAACACAGTGGCTTACAGCAAAACAATGCTCACACATTTCAAACTTTCTGACCTTCCATAAGACAACAATTTAAGAATTAAGTTACTACAAAACCCTCCGTCCCTTTCGCATCTGAACACATGTGCTCCGGTTTGACAGGTCCGTCAAAGCTCGTGCCATCCTAACGTACAGGAAGTACACTGCATTCAGAACCAAAGTTACCATTTCAAGACATCAAAAACCTTTAGAATACATCTCAATAAATTAGGTGCAGTGCTAATGTGTTCAGATAATCCACAGCCTCCATGCTAAACACATTCACAAGTCCTGTGGCTGGAGCAAATTGTAACAAAAAAAAAATGTCAAGTTGACATGGCAGCTGGATCAAGTAAAGACTACTGTTCACCTCAGATTTTGGGAAGGTGCTGGACTGAGCGTCGGTCTAGACACAAGGATACTGTCAGTCATCTTCACAAAGAGCTTGTACATTTACCTTCTGTCTCAATACTTAATGCATGGAGTTGATGGTTACTGTACATTATCATTTACACCATGTGAATAAATTCATTCAGTATTTATTTCTTTGCACTATTTGTATTGTTGACAACTTACAGAAGACTTAGACCTTCTGTAAGTTCTTTCTTTTTACTCACTTTCTAAACATTCTTGTGTACTTTACAGTCTTGACCATTATTTACCTCAATTTGTTTGATTTTATTGTCCTTGTTCTCAGGTGTATGTCTATGTCTGTGTAAGTACACTGAGAGCAATAAAAAAAATGGAGATGAATTCCTAGTATGCGCACACATATCTGGAAAATTAAAGCCGATTGTGATTCTGTTTAAGAATGCTCGCTGAAAAGGACAGACCAAGTTTTTTTTTTGCAGCACAATGTCATGAACATCTCAAAAATCCAATGACGAATGGATTCCATACTTCTCAGCTTTCATTGTCTTATATATTAATATGGAATGGCATTCTGGCATCATTTTTGATGTTTTGCATATTATCTAGTCCTATCTGCAAATTCCTCTCATCGCTATGCTCCACTTTTTTGTGGCAGGAACTTTCAGAGCACATTTAAAAACATGGAACTTACACAGTTTCTACCAAGTATAAAGACACTATGCGGTCCATGGTTAACACATTGCCTCCCATATTTGAGATCAGTTGGGAGGCATCGGGCTGCCTGTGAAGTAACACCATAAAAAGGGCTCTACAATAGTTGGGCAGTGTCTTGGGACATGTAGGTCAGACTGTCCTGTGCTCTGAAGAAAGAACCTAAACAAATTAGCTAAGGGCTTCAAAACATAAGGAGAACAGGACATTTACCTCTTCATTTTAAACAAACTCAAGGTACATGTAAAGACTGTCTAGTGTTATGAAAAATAGTTGTGTTTCCTATGATATGTTTCCACTCTGGTGTATTTGTATAGCCCTTAAATTGCAGTTTCAAAGGGCTTCAGAGGCCCACATTAGACAGGAAGGTTTAGGCAAGTAACGTGGCACACAGTATGGTCAGAAATGTGCCTGTATCCTTGTGTCTAAAGTAAACACGTCTAAAAAATTCACAGCATTGAAATGGTTTCCAAACATCCTTAAAATATTACACCAGCAAAAAGCTGAAAATAACATTACACTTTAAAAAACAATTTAAAAAGGCCCATTTCTCTCTCAAAAGGACTTTACTGTTCTGACAAATGGTGGATTAGGTTACATTCAGGTGCTTGTTGCCTGACTTTTAACCAGTTTCTGGCTCCAGCTCCTCGCTGCCTGTACATCTGACTATCTTTTAAGTGTTTCATAAGATCTGTGTGCGTCCAGTCCATTACAGACATGCACTCAGACTGTATGAAATAATCTCTCCCTGTGACATCATCGCAATACCAACGAATCATCACGTCAAGGAGGAGCAAATTCAAACTCAGCACGGAGCTCATCTCTGTGTCACATGAACGGCTGCCTCGACTCAAGTTAAACTGCTAACTAACTAAGCTAGTCGGCTGCCTTCTTGCAGTTTTCTTTGGCTAGTCTCAGTCTGGACAGGATGTGTTTCTTAGGGAACTTTAAAGTGGTGCACCCAAACTGGCTCACCCCTCCAGTGTCTCCTGGGAGTTTCTCACGTCTCTGCACCCAGCTGCGCCAGCCAGGCTTCCAACAGTAAACACTGTCGTAGAACCGTGAGCCATTTTCCCCACCCAGCACATAAATCCTGCGTTTCCACCTGGCCACACCCCCAGCTGCAATCCGCCGTGGAAGCCCGGGAAATACCACAGGGCTTGGGGCTCGGTCACTTCCACCACCTGCACTCCCCCGCTGCTCCGCAGTGACCAACACCCCTCCGCCAGTCACCTCCCTCTCGACTCCAGACCCTCTGCCCTCTCTGAAAAACAGCACACGCCCAGTGGCGTCTAAAGTCTCCAGATTGGTGTAGTTTCCATCCAGGAACTTTGTGGTATCCCTCATGTACCCCCCAATGGCACAGACTCCTCCACGCACTGCTACTCCTCCAGCGAGGCAGGTGGCGCCAGAGTCCAGAGCCACACGTGTCCAGCAGTCTGTTAAGGTGTGATAAATAAGCACCCCTGAGTGTACCACAGCCCGGTTCTGTTCAAGTGTGGTTCCACCCAGCAGGTAAAGCCGTCCACGTAATGCTGCGCAGGCGAAGGCGCGCAGAGGGAGCGGCAGCCGAGGCCCCGGAGCCCACTGAAGTGTACTCAGCTCCAGGGTCTCACTGGAGTCCAGCAGAGCTGAGCGGTTACTACCACCCAAGGCATAGAGTGACTCTCCACAGCCCAGCAGGCCTAGCATGGCCCGGGGTTGGACCATTGAAGGCTGCTCTATCCAGCGGTCCAACACAGCATCATATTCATGCACAGCTGCAGACACTGAGCCTGTCCGCAGTATCCCCCCTGCCACAAACAGCCGGTCACCTACAGCCGTGCAGCCGGGACTGACTAATGAACCCAGTGCTGCTAACTTCTCCCACTTCCCTGTCCTAGGATCAAAGCAGTCCACTGTGTAGTCTCTTGCAGCTAAATTCTCATCTTCCCGTGGTGTCAAGTCCACGCACACAATTTTTTTCTCAAACATGCCCTCCCGTGGTCTCAGAGGCCCCCCAAGGCCCTCACCAGCTGCAGCGGGGCCCAACTCCTGGCTCAGTCTTCGGCTCTCTTCCTGAGACAGCAGTCCCGGCCGCAGGTGGTGAAGCAGGGCCGGCATGTGGGCGTAGCGATCCAAGGGTTGGTGCTCTGCCCATCGACGCGCGGCGTCGTAAACCTCCGCTTCGGAGTCCACCCCCAGGCGGTCAGAGCTCAGAAGGCTGCCTAAGGTGCCGTGGTCCAAGAGGAGGAAGTCTTTCTGTCGGGCCACCCGGGGGAAGTGCTGAGCTACGAGCCGCAGGGAGGCACGCAGCAGCAGCTGGTCATGGTGAGAGCGAGCCAGAGAGTACATCCCCAGGCAGTTATCCACTGAGAGGTGCTCAAAAAGAAACCTTGGGAAGAAGGAGAGAGAGACAGAAAGAGGGAAAGAGGGAAAGAAAGACAGAAGAAGTGAGACTCGAGGTATTAAATTAATAGAAGACAGAAGATGATTTCTTAAGAAAAACCTAATGTCAAAGTAAAATTCATAGCTACCTGAATCGTTTTGTCTAACAAATGAGGCTGTGAACTTGATTATCTGTCACTTTTTACAGCAGGTTTACCTGGAGCACAGGTCTTGAAGGGGCATGACTTGAAGCCTGTTGGCAGCCACAAACAGATCCTCAGCTGTGTCCAGACAGAGCCCAGCCTCACCGGTGTACACAAACTGGATGACAGTCTCCATGACAGACGGCGTCACCTCCTCCAGTCGTATCTCAGTGAGGCGGGACTCAACAAGCGGGCTTGTGAACATGGCTCGAAAGTACGGGCTGACGGCTGCCAAGAGGACTCTGAGGGATGGCAGATTGAAGATAACCGTTTATGTGAACAATATGTCAATCCATATCACATGCAGAAGTCATCTCTTCTGTATTCCGATGTGATTAACCATTACATCATTAACCAAACAAAGACCGTAAATAGTCTTCTGCAAGAACAGAACTGGTCTGTATGATGGCACCTTCATTACATGTAACATCTGCTTTGCATTCAATGTTACGACAATACAAATATACAAAATTGTTATTAAATTAATCTTTCATATGATTGGAAATGGAAATTAATCATTAATAACTTTGATAATTATGCTTAACATGCTTTAAATCAAAAATATATTACATCTGGTGGCTATAGATTACAATGGAGTACAATACAGGGGTAACAAAATGGTAAAGAAAAACATCATCCACAAATTTATTTATAGTAACAATATTTGTGAGCTGCAGCCATGGCTAAAATGCTTTTCTTAATTTCTGAACATGAATGTTTCGTTTTTCTTTATCAGCTTCTTTGCTGGATGTGGCAGTCATACCTGTGACACATGAACTTCTTTCCCTCAACAAGCAGAGTAACATCACACAGCTGCTGAGCATCCAGGAGCTGCTTCAATCCTGAGAAACGAAGCAGAAAGGGGACGCAGAGATGGAGATGGAGGGCAAGATGGAGAGATGAATGAGTAAGAATTAGACAGAGCAGAGGGGGCGGCGATAGAGAAGGAAAAGCCAGCAGAGAACAACGTTGGAAGGACAGGAGAGACTACACGTGTCACAATGATACTACAAGGGCTCGTTTCTTTCTAGCCTCTCCATGTCCTGTCTCACCATGTGTTATGTAGTCCCCCAGCGGTGTGGTGCTGTCATCGGGGAAATCCTCCTCCTCTGAGTCGCTGTCCGACAGGGGCTCTCCTCCTCCACCGTCCCCATCCTGCCATGGCTGGGGACGCCAGGTGACTGTGCCCCCGCGCACAGCATTCATCTGAGGAGCAGCAAACACACAAACACAGAAATTCAGGCCAGAGAATTACACACATGCATATGGGTTTTAGTGTGTAAACCTTTATGCATGCAAGGCCTGCCTTTAACCAACAAGCCTATGTATTGTAGATAGAGGCCTGTAACATAATATATGACCCAGATGACACTTGATAGCAATGTTGCTTTCTAGACAAAACTCATGACACAGCTTAGTATTAAACTACATCATTCTAGTCTGTTAGACATGTATTGCAATACCTTGACACACTATGTTTGCGTTTGCATATTACCAGCAGGATAAATATAACGTCCCCTAAAATACTGACTATGACAGATGACAAACACGAAGCATGCTGTTGCTGCAGCATCTGTTTACCGTTAAGAGGCTGCATTTTTAGCTCACATTACCTTTGCTCTTCTTCTCGTTTCCACCGTGAAGGCTGGCCGGGGCTCACTTTCAACAGGAATTGGCGAGGCAGTCTGGGCCAGGCTAGCTGTATCCGAGGACCCGGTTGTTACCAGAGGCTTCGAGAGGCTTTCCTCGCTCCCATCTGGGTGTCTTGGTCCTCCGGGTTCAGCTGAAAGGCTCGTCCCGGCCTGTGGAGAAGAAGCGTCAGGCTACTTGCTGCTCATCCAGCCCCGAGCACAACATCACCAACGCTTCTAACTGACGGACCAAACTAGCTTACAAAGGACCAGTTTCCCCGCTGTGCAAACGGTTCTCTTCGTGACAAATATCAGTCCACCATGGCATTATTCACGCATGACCAGCTCGGTGGTAAGGCAGTGCAGAGTGTAGTTTGTGGAGCCTTCAGGGGAGAAAAATGAGACTGAGTTCAGGTCCAGTCGGCCGCACTTGTCACGTCTGAACCGGATTACCGCAACGTTAGACTTCCGCCCATCTGATTGGCTGACCTTTGGCTCGTGACGATTGTATGGGGCTGTGTCGTTTTCTGTCAATGGAGAAAATAAAAAAAGAAGTCCGCTTCTTTTTTGATATTATGTTACACGCGTTAAGGAAAATGGCAGCTGTGCTTTTAGAATATCAGTTGAAACCACGACATTCGTTTTATTTTGTTTCCAATTCCGAAATACTAATTTCCGCATTCGTGCTGCATTCACGGGAGATACATTTTTTTCAAGCGGCAACAGAGCTCCGTGGTTCCTTCAAAAGCTGAAAAGAAAAGGAGAAACGCGATGACATATGAGACCATTATTTGTATTCACACACTGTGCTTTTATTTAAGGGATAATGTCCAAACAATCGTTTGAGGTGTAAAGAGAAAGGTGGACCATGAGCCCCCACGGCCTACAATAGAGTTGCCATAATTACTATACTCCGTGAATGCAACATTGACGACAGGACAAACATGGCGACCTGCATGGGCATGGTCGTAAGAGTTGGAGGCACTGCATGGACTGTGCTGAAGCCAGTGGCGAGACAATGCTCAAGGCAGAGGACAAATGTGTTCATCCCACAGCGCCTTTCACATGGAGCCCGGAGCAGTTTGTACGAGCATGTCCGTGAAGGTTACAGTGACAAGCCCGAGCTTGACATGAGAGCAGTGTGTGAGGAGACCGACAAAGTCATCGCAAATGTAGAGAGCAGGAAGGGTGACCTGCGAGGGGACGATGTCAGGAAAATTGTAAGTGTTTATTCTTCTGCTAATCAAGTCCTCTTTGTGACATAAAGATAGAACTTTATATCTTCTATCGAAATTATGTTATCGGGATTTGACAGCTCAGTTTGAATGGACAGTTTTCGTTCAGCTTCCAAAAGCCACTGGTAAGTACAGAAGCCTTGGAGGGACAACAAGCTGTCACATCTGCTGGTTACATTTGTCATGTACAGCACCACCAACCAGCTTAATCCTCGTCAAACTATGCTTGGTATGCAAATTATTCAATGAACTTACTTGCATATTTATCGACCAAGTATTATTTGAGTGGTGAGTCCACTTCTCCCCCCAGAAAAAATCCAGAGGCTAAGAATATACAAATATTCTGAATTTGAAAAGCTTAACTGCTGGACACAAGATGTCTCTTAAGTCACTTAACTGTCAAATCCAAGTGCATGTACACTGTTGCAAGTTTTTTTTTTTACACTTGTTCAAGATGCATGCCGGACCATGACTGACCCCAAATTAGTTGTGATGTCACAAAATCCTGCTCAATTGTACAATTGTAAGGTGAGCACAGAGAAATGCGAAAACAGCTCTCTAGTTTCAAACATTACACATACATGCACACACACATCATTCTGCACAGTGACACTCAAACATCCAAGTATAGTAACAGTTAGCTAAAACATTTTTTTGTTCTTTTTGTCTCTCAAGATAGTAAATGAAGAGTCTTTGGGTTTTGGATTGTTGGTTAGACAAAAGAAGTAGGGTGAGGCTGTAACTTTGGGCTGTCCAAAATCTTGAAGAGCATTTTAATCAATTAATCATAATAACAATCAGCAGATTATCCAATAATGAAAATTACTGTAAGTTGCAGCCCTTGTTTTAATACTAACTACAAGCACAATATTACTTCATAGAAATATTGGAACAAACAAATGAAAAGTATTTAGAATCTGACCCAACTTTATTGTTCCACAACACTGACACACAAAGAATCTGAGTCAGCTGTCCAAAGCTTGCAATATACTTCCATACAGTATATATGCTTTGAATGATAATGTGTATATATATATATATATGCCTTGAATAATGTTTTCAATTTCATGCCCACTTTTCTGCTCGCTTTTTAACTGATCTCATTGATTCTGTGTGTTGCATGTATGTGTGTATGTGTGTGTGTGTGTGTGTGTGTGTGTGTGTCCGTGTCCGTCCTCATTTTAGGTATGTGTGTGGCAAGAGCTCCAGGCAGTGAGGACAGAAATCTCCGGGCTGGAGGAGGAGAAGAGTCACATCAGTGACACGGTCAAAGCACTTGTGGTCAGTAATGAATATGACAGCACTGTGACCTGTTTTTTAGATGTTGTTTGTATTATTTGATTTTAAGGTATGAAGTTGTGCAAGTAATTGTGACATAATCTTTTCCTCGCAGACAAAGAAGGACAAGAAAGCCCTGGCCAATGTAAGTGTCAACTCCCCTAATACTTTCATATTGATCCAGTCCATCTTGGCATTGTTGCACTAGTGAGTGGTAAATCAGATTTTGGACCAGTCCTTGTTGTTTATTGCGCAGCTTCCAGAGTACACCCAGGCACTGCAGAGGGGTCGAGAGATCCGCAATAGACTCATTCAGCTGTTCCTCAAAGAGACTGAGTTGGAGCAGGAACACTATGGACGAGCTCTCAGACTGCCCAACACTTCACACCCAGATGTGGTGAGGATGCATGCGCACACTCTGTACAGAGCATCTGGGGGGAGCTTTTCTGTGAAATGCATCCTTTTTTGAATTAAGTGTTGTGCAAACTTCCTCAAGTTGCTCTTTGTATCCTTTGTCAGCCAGTTGGAGACGAGAGCCAGGCGAGGGTGGTGGAGCTGGTCGGACAGAAACCAGGTGATTGATGTGATCCATGCTGGTATTGATAGTAATCAGATCTCATTGATCTCATAATCGGCTCTCTCTATCGCTCTCTGCTGTAGAGTTTGACTTCAAGCCCAGAGGCCATGTGGAGCTGGGGGAGGAGCTGGGTCTCATCAGGCAGAGGTGAGGATGACATTGATTGCTTGTTGTGAGTACTTGTTCCACTTGATTTTCCACTTGTTCACTATTGTACTCACTTGTGTATTACAGAACCTTTAGTTCATATGACTGAGAGAAAACTGGAGAAGAGAGTATGTTTTTCTGTTAATAGGTTGAAGGCAAAGAAACGCAACATTTTAATGAATAAACTGCGACTATCGGGATGTTTGATATTTTGTCTGATATTTATTTCACCTAATGGATATGAATGGTTCTTGTACTTTGTTCCCTTGGCCTCTCCTGCAGACATCTAGCTCATGTCTCAGGCCACAGATCCTACTATCTGAGGGGAGCAGGGGCCAGACTTCAGACTGCACTCCAAAACTTTGCCCTTGACAAACTACAGCGACGGGTAGGCACGTGTCTGGAAATATCAGATATAAAGTCCACACAATAATTGTTATGTTAACATGTACGGGAGCCAAACTTTCCTTTTGACTCCTGCAGGGCTTCATTCCTATGGTTGTACCCGACATGCTGAAGGGGGCAGTATTTGTAAGTAGAAGTCTGTGCCATCTGTTTTTGGTGTAGTCATGATAACTTGACTTTGACCTGATAAAAGATGCTATACTTAACATGTGTTGACATTTCAATGATTTGAATGCACATATATTGAGCATACAGCATTTTAAAACCACAAATCATCCCACTCTCCCTCACCTTTCTTCCTTTTGATTATTCTGTTTCGTCCCCCTGCAGGAGGGTTGTGGGATGCAGCCCAACGCCCATCGCTCTCAGGTCTATTCACTGGACCAGGCACGTTTCCCAGACCTCAACCTGGCTGGGACCGGAGAGGTCGGGGTGGCAGGTGAAACTTCATTCCTCACAAATTTTCTCAAAAGACTCAAACTGTGTATTTTTTGAGTTATCAGTCCTAGCTATCAACCAGCTGTTTAAGGCACATGCTTTAACTAATCAGTCAACATGTCAGTGGTCCTGATTCTTAAAGGACTAATAAGATTAGCTATCAAGCTTGGTTGTGATCCCTCCTTGTAGGTTGTTGTGGCCATATAGGCACGCGCCCATCGAGTAGGCTGAAGTTACCCACTTTAAACAAGTAGAAATTGGCATTTTGTATGATTTTCCCACAGTTTCTGAGGGCAACGCCACTGTCTTAAATACAAATCCAATGTCTGTAACAGTTTGTCAGATGTAATGTAGGAGGCTAACAAACAAAACTTACGCTACGTCGTGACAATGTGATGCAAAACGGGTTTGTTGAAGTAAACATGTATGTAACACTGTGATCCTCCCCTCCCACTGAAGTTGCATAGTGTAGAAACAAGTGATAGTGGTGGAGTGGCTGAGACAGAGACACCATTCAAGTCAATCACAAGACACTGTACCATCACAATGATTTTGAAGCAAGAAGAAAGTTACATAATGTCGCTTTAAAATGCCCAACAGCACATCATGCCCACCCTCGAAAGGTTGCATGAAACAACAAAAACACAATCGTATCCAAAACAAAACAGTGCACATCATGTTAAACATTATTGGCTGTCATTCTGATGTCAGAACACACCTGCTGTCTATTTCACCAAAAACTGCACAGATGTTTTGGATTATGTGAATCACTGGTCCGTAATGACAAGATTTGGACACTTGACTCCTTCAGAACTGTAATTGATGCATTTTGTTGTTTTCTAGGTAAACCTAAAGTCTTACACCTAGATAACTGACTGTCAATCTTGAGTCCAACTATTCACATGAAATGTTTTAGCATTTTCCAACAACCATTGGTTTATTGCAAAATGTGCAACACATCAATATTTGAAGCTAACAAGAGATTTATAAATCAGAATCGAGAACTGGACGCATCTATTGTACACGTGTAGTAAAGTTGTGTAATGATACATTGCCTCTCTTCTCCAGGCTATTTCATGGATCATGCTGTAAACTGGAAGGACCTGCCTGTCAGGTTAGAAGAAGCCCTCGCCTCCAGCTTTCTGCAGATAGTGTTATGTTAATAAGCAGTATTAACAGCTGACATGATGTGTCCTCTCCCACTGCAGGACGGTGTGCAGCAGCACCTGCTACAGAGCAGAGACGGACACAGGCAGAGAGGCATGGGGGCTCTACAGAGTACATCACTTCAACAAGGTTCCAAAGACATCACTGTTATGTCAGAGAGACAGGAGTTGCTTAGCTGAATGTGTATTCAGAACACACAATGTCCACTAATTCAAACGTCTTGTAGAGGATGTGAAAATGTGCATGTGTGTTACTAGCTGTTAGCTATCTGTTGGCTGATAGCAATTGATTGTTAGTCATTTTCAAGAGCATAAACTAAAAATAGCACACAAATAAAGTCTCTACTCGTTAATCATGAAAAATGTGCGTTGACATAAAACTGTGTGTGTGTGTGTGCGTATCCAGATCGAGATGTTTGGAGTGACAGCAGATGAGACGGGAGAAGAGAGCTCTCAGCTGCTGGATGAGTTTGTCTCTCTGCAGAAAGAGATATTCTCTGCACTAGAACTACACTACAGGTTAATATAAAAACACATGCACACACGGCCCCAATCTGAACGGCCCTGTTCCTCAATACATCCATTCAATTTGACATAATGTTTAGATTTTTTGTGTCCGTTTATGGCTTGAATTTTTGTGTTTCGGTGTGTGTTCTGACTCAGAGTGCTGGACATGCCGACACAGGAACTGGGTCCTCCAGCACACAGGAAGTACGACGTTGAAGCATGGATGCCTGGGAGGGACAGCTACGGAGAGGTCACTTTTGTCTTATCTCCGTAACCTACTCATCTTATCTCAACATTAAGTATA
This sequence comes from Sparus aurata, assembly GCF_900880675.1. Classification (NCBI taxonomy): domain Eukaryota; kingdom Metazoa; phylum Chordata; class Actinopteri; order Spariformes; family Sparidae; genus Sparus; species Sparus aurata. The sequence continues at coordinate 27,299,205 of NC_044188.1, forward strand.
TTAGGAACTGACTAGATTAGGGCTGATGATGTGGTGAAAATAAACCAACAGAAACATATTGTGAGTTTGACAGGATTCATGATTTGTATGAATGATCATTTTCCCACCACAATTTTTTTATTTTCACAAGAAAAAAAAATCTATTAAAGTCCCATTGGTGTGACAAGTATGTACCAAACATGTTGTCCTACATCTAGAGGACAAAATTTGTAGGACAGGACATCTCTGCCGCCTGACAGCACTTCATTATAATGCTGTTTTGTCACTCATTTTTACCTTTTATTGAAAAATTGCAGCTGCTGCGATGTGGATATTGTGCTTGGCCATATTGTGATTAGGATGATATTTTGATTAATCGTGCAGCCATGGACTGGATGTCCACAGATATATCTGCTGACTGTTTAACAGAAATGAGCATCTTTTCATTAGTCTTAAAAAAGCAATAGGAGGTGAACGTTAAACACTTGGCATCAACACTGGCTTCAAAATGCTGCTTAGGAAGTTGGTGGGTAAAAATAGTGCTGCTTCATCGTGGGTGCATCTGATTTTAACTGCAGCTCTTCCCTCTCTATGTATACATCAGATTTCCAGTGGGTCCAACTGTACGGACTACCAAAGCAGACGCCTCAACATCCTGTACGAGAGAGAGGACGGCAGCCTGCAGTACGCCCACACAGTAAGACTGCATGATGAGGCAGACTGCCGTACGTTCCTCCGGGTATAGCATACAGCAGTGTTCCACCCCATGATGTGTTGTTTTTATCTCTCTAGGTGAATGCTACAGCATGTGCCATCCCCCGAACCGTCATTGCTATCCTGGAGACTCATCAGACAAAAGTAAGACACCAACAGGAAGGCACACATGAGGGGGTCCTGAACACGTGTAATTCTTTAATTCAGGTTTCTTGACATTGAATCGCTCTAGGAAATGACAAAAATGTCTTAAAATTGTCCTGAAAATGATGGAATGAGCAACGTTATTACAGTCAGGTCTCTATATGAACCATAACAAGTATCACAAGGCCCTACATTTCTCTTTGCCTGGTGTTCCTACACCATGTGAGACAGCTGCAAATGTGGCTCTGTATAGGGAATAGGTAAAATGATAAATACGATCCTTGTAGCCATGCTTTTTATCCATATATATCCAGCTGATATCAACTGAGAACTGTCAGTCGCTAGAAAGTTATATGTCAGAAATTACAGCAAGTTCTATATTCTTCTTTGAAAGACAAGTTTTAATGAAAATATGTAAAAATAAATAAATAAATAAAAATGAATAAGGAAAAAAACCTTCTTACAATCTTATAATCATCCTCTCTTATTGTCTCTTCCAACAAAAGGTGACCTTGTCCACCTGCTACCATATTAAATATCTATGTACATGTTGGTGTTAAAGTGGCTCCCCCTAGTGACTGTTTTCAGTGAAAACACTGTTATACAAACTGCAGTGTATGTCATTAAAAAAGCTTAACTAATACTGACATTTGCTGTATATTACTAAACAGTTCAACTTTGTCTTGAGACAGAGTTTTATTCTGGATTACTATTCGGATATTATTCCATATTTTAGTGCTCAAACAACATCAGTCAGTAATGCAGCACTGTATTCCCCCTCTGTTTGAGATGCTCTTCTTTGAGGCCCACCCTTCTGAATATCCAGTCTGCTCTGATTGGTCAGCTCACACATGCCTGAGCCACTGTGCCAAATCAATTCTTGCCTGGAAAACTAGGCATAGATTAGTAATGTGTGACTCTGACAAGGATGATTTCAGGAGCTTTGTTTTCTGTGGGAGCGACAACATTCTGTTGGCGTGGACTGTTACCTTTTTAACTTTCAAGATCTTTTACAGGCATAACACACTGAAGGAAAGGGAAAAAACAAAACAAAAACATTGTAGGTCTCCTTTAATATGGCATGTAAAATCATGAGGAACTATCAAGTTATTATAGAAAGTGGCTAGATAATTATTTCACAAAAGTTTTTAATTTAATTATGATAAAAATAGATGTTGCCCCTTTCAAAAGAGAAACTAGATGTCACATACTATTATACATTTACAACACTATTTTCATATTCTACGGGGTTTACTGCAACCCAATTGGTTGAAAGCCAGCTAATTTAAAAAAATCAAGCATTTTTATTTCAAGACTTTATAAAGTCCACTTGACTAAAACATCAGAGTATTTTTGTATACTAATTTTGGCTGCTGCTTCTTCTTTTGTCCCTAATATATCTTCTCCCTCCATCTACCCAGGAGGGAACGGTGCGTGTCCCCCGAGCCCTGCAGCCTTATTTGGGTCTAGAAGTGATCGAGAAGCCAAAGTACTCTCCGCTGAAATACATCGGACCCAACCAGCACAGTCGACCTCCCAGGCCTTCTCCCAAGACCAGATAACACACATATAGTGTGGTGCTGTAAAGCCAGTTTACATTCAACGCCACCAAACCAGACAGGAAGTCAACATTTAATACAGATAAGGATGATTCCAGGCGATGGATCACATCTGAACCTTCCAATTTACTGTCGCTGTAAATATATTGTCTTATTTTATTGAATCTCGTGAAATTGTGAACGCGAGCCTGCATCTGTCCAGCTCATGAGGAGGAAATAAGTAAAACAGATACGTGTTGAATGTCTGTCTCCTGTATTGCTTGCTGTGCCTCCTGCCCAGAGGTGTCATATAGCTACATATATATACTGTACATACATTAGCACACAAACTCCATAAATGACATTGCGACCTTGGGGTCTTTAAAGAATTGCTCCCAGAGGTGACATACAGGCCTGTTAATGTGTGTTACATTACCAGCTGTTACAGCTTATCAATAATTGATGTGCAAGAGTAATTAACTAGCAGCTCTGGGAGGGAGGGAGGTTGTTTGCATGGGCTTTTCAAATAAACTGAAAGTTGTTATAATAATATTCTCACCGGGTATATTTAGTGGGATTTGAAAAGAGTGGTTCCAGTTTTTTGGGGGGGGGGTTTCTGAGCAGCATCTTTCGCCCCCTCCAGCCCTCCACATGGGCCACAGATCCAGATATTCACCCGTCTACAGATTAATCACAGCAGATCCTTAGTCGTTTTGTTAACGCGCTGTAAGTACAGGACGACCATCTGACTCCTCTGGCACCTTAACAGGGTTTGGGCTTTGATCTGGTCTCAGTCACCTGACACCACACACACATACACACACACGGTACTCGGCTCCACCTCGCTCGGCGGGTGTGTGTGTGTGCGCTTATGTGTGTTTGTGTGTGTGTGAAGAAGATCCAGCCCGTCATTTCAAGGTTATCTCCTGCAGCAGCCACACTTTTCGGATCCTATGGGAATTTTGATAACCGCAGTTTTCCTCTGGGCTGTCGTCGGAGGTAAGCATCCATCGCACTCATTTACCCAGCCTCTGTGTGTGGTGTGTGTGGTGTATGTGTGTGTGTGTGTTTGTCGGGCGCTCGGTGTGAAACGACGGTACAAAACGGGATGATCGCTCTCAGCGGGCTCCGCCGGAGACGAGCCGCATCTTTCACACACTGCTGCCTCAGCTGGAGCCCTTGTTATTCTTTGGGAGAAAGCAACCTTGTGGTATAAACAGACGAAACTACAGGTTTTATTTCATTAATTCGCGGGGCAGACGGAGGCTGATGCTAACCTAACGGCGAGAGCCTCCGGGGTTTTAGACTAATAGGCTCAACACAAGCGTTGTTACATAATTTGTTGTGCGCCCACCTTTCCGTCTCTGTCTGCTGGCCCGACGATGACAGTAGGCTACATGATTTCTGAAATAAAGCGCTCTTGACTTTTTGAATGACTTGATAACCGCTTTTCCTCGACGCGACTGAAAAGCTCCGCACAGGTGAGCGGAACGGCGCTCATGTGCGCCTCCCGCACGTGCGACAAGCGCCAGCCGCGTGGGAAAAAAAACGTGTCAGTGAGTTCAGAATGTGTGAAGATCGAGGAGGAAGGAAGCCTGCGCCCCGCAGAGACATGCGTGGAAACGCGGTAAATATTAGTCTGCGGTGGTGTTACGCGCGGTGTTACGCAGGGACACCCGCCATGACCTACACAGAGCCGACTGTAAACTGTTTGGGTTCATGTTGTGTGGAGCCGAGAGGGAGAAACGGTGCAATGCGAGCCGTGTGCAGTGTGCGTCCAAAGTAAACAAACATGCTAACGGAGAAACAGCAGCTATAGGCTCATCATAATCTCACAGGACCGCTAAATGCCGCTGCAGCTCGACGTCCGTGAAATGTCAGGAGGAGGAGTGATATCATAAACTCATTAGTGCGCATCTCTCGGCCCCTACAGGTGCATCCGCGCCCGACTCACATGCGCTCTAGTTTTATAGTCAAGCACAACATTCCGCAGACGAATCAGTCAAATCGTTTGCTCGCTGAGCAACCTGCAGTCCCTCGACCTGCTTGGATGCTTTTTTAAAATTTCTGCGTGTTTAACGTTTGGTTGGACAAGTCGATACAAGCAGAGCCAGACCACAGTGTTAATTAAGGGGCCAGAGTGTTCCAGCTTAGATAGAGTGTGGACCACACACACACACACACACACACACTTACCATCACATGGACATGCTGAGCATCACAGGGCCACACTGTTGGCAGCTCACGTGTCCGTGGTTGGGTTCGTCAGTGGACATGGATGGTGTCAATTAGTCCAACTGATCCTGATCTGTGCTGATCTGGCTTTGTGCTGACTCACAGTTCAGATCAAACCTACAGCCACATATGTCTGAAGCTGAAGGAGCAACTTCACCTCAAGTCTGCAGAGTTGTGTTTTCAGTCCGTATCGTATCTTCTGTGGAGGAGTAATAACTATGGTCTGGGTGATTACTGTAAGTGAAGTTTATCAACAAAAAGGTCTGAAGGTGTTCATCTGACAACGAGTCGGAAATAACCACATCAAGCACAGAAGGCCTGAAGAGTGAAGCAGATTGTTTTGATCGCCCAGATGATAGTACAACTATCAGCTGTGAAATATGCTGATGATGGCGATCATGGATTGAATATATTTAAAATGGCTCATTCTATTTTGGGTGTTTTGTTAGTGACGTTTCGTGGATTTACTTGATTTGCATAAACATAAAAAATCTTTCCAAACTGGCCGACATACAATGAGCTGACATTTAGATTCATGTCCGAGTAAAAGTCTTAGAATTGATCACCGTCATATCTTGTGCCTCAGCCAAATACACGACAATAAAAGAAAAGGTCACAGGCTTGCGGGCTGAACATGGATTGTGATCTATGCTGACATTTAGATCCTTGTTAGACTCTGTGTATCTCCATGAGGAAAGGTGCTGATGGCACTGCTTAGTGTGCCTTTAATGATCTGCTGGCAGAGCAGGGATTGCGGACTGATTTAGCCCTGGTGGGAACCGACCTGTGAGCTAAAGCCTTCGGGAATATCTGCATCCTGCAGAGAGAGGGAGACGGGGTTAAGCTTCTTTGCTGTGTCGCTTTACCAAGGTAACTGTGCTTACCTTAATGAGGCCACAGCTCCACCCACGCCGGTGCAGGACAAACCACCGCTAAGAAGACAAACAAAGCTCGCCTGTGCTGATCTGTAGCATAGTTTGGTGCAGTTTTTTTTTTGCTGTTGCAGAAATGCTAAATATATTGACTTGTGTTCCCATTCTCCCTCGCACTCCATCTCTGTCCCAACTCTTCTCCTGCCTCAGTGGGAAGCCGGCCAGTTACCTCACCCCTTAATGATGCAAAGGTCAGAAACAAGTCCTTTTTTTATTTTATTCTATTTCCCCTTACCACTCAGTATCATATGAATACATTTTATTTACTCGACCTGTAATTGTGTGTTTTTCGTACTGTGCCTCCAGGTTGAATGTATTATTCAGGAGACACTGAATGAAGACGGGTCCCAACATGAGTGTGGCGCACAGCTAGCAGGTGACACTTCTAATTATCTGCTCATCAGTACTCAAGTAATATCATGTCGTGTTTAGAGCTGAATGAATTATTTGATCAATGGACAGGAAATTAATCATTAACGCTCCATTAATCAATTCATCTTGAAAATATTTGTATGCAAAGTTTCCAAACACTGTCCCGATCAATATGGCCATTTTTGTAGTTTTCTCTGTGTTGTGTCATAGTAAATTAAACAATTTGGTGATTTTGGACTGTGGTGGGACAAAACAAGACATTTGGACATGAACTGAGATTGTTTGATTAATAAACTATCAGCGAAACAATTCATGTAAATAAAGTCTTATATGCTTAAGTTTAACATCATTTTAGAGTGTGATGGGCTTTTGACACGTTCTACATCTACAGATCCCCTGTTGGTGCTTTGTACTCTGTTTTTGTTGTGATATTGTTTTGAAGTGTTGTGTCTTTGTTTTTGCAGAGGAACTTGATGAAGTGCAAAGACACCACGGTCTGCTCAGGGAGCTGCAGAAGCTGGCTGTTGATGGTACCAGCAAAATCCTTTTGACGCATTTTGGCGTATTTTGAACAAACTTTTTCCCAGCTAAAAAGCCTGATGTGGTGTTTAATTTCCCTTTCTTGGCATTAAGTTAATGTGAAAGTCTCTTTGTTATAAAAGAGATCTGTTTACCCGTGCATTTTAACACCCCATGTGACTGACCACTGCAATCTGACTGTTGCAGAGAGAGAAAGGGAGAGAGATGATGAGAGGGAGCGATATGAGTACAACCTGGCGGATGATGAGAGCGACTTTGAGCAGGGGGATGAGGAGGAGAAGGAGGAAAGAGACGTGACCAACAATCCAAAACAGGCAGAGGACAATAAAGAAGACAAGACAGAGGTGGATGACACGAAGCAGAAGATGATGGAGGAGCCACGGATCGAGGACCGAGGGAGGGACAATGAAGAGGAGCGAGCCAAGGAGCTGGAGGAGCTGCTAGCTGAAGAGATCACCAAGAAAGGGTCGGAGGAGAAGAATGACGAGGAGCTCAAAGAACTGCTGAAAGAGCTGAAGAAGAAACGCTACGAGGCGTCGAAGGAGCGGGAGAACCTGAAAGGCTCTGGAGCAGAGCAGAAGGAAGAAGTGGAGGAAAAGAAGGAAAAGGGGGACAAAGAGAGGGAGGCGGAAAAAGAGGAGGACATGGAGAAGCAGAGGATGGAGGAGAGGAGGAAGAATGAGGTGGAGCTGATGGTGGAGAAGGAGAAGGTGGAGAAGGAGCTAAAAGAGCTGCTCAAAGAGCAGGACAGCAAGAGCAAGCCAGAGCAGGAGAGGGTGAGGAAGGAGAAGCAGGAGGAGCTGGAGGAGCTCGTCAGGAAGATGAAACGGGTGCAGGAGGAGGAGGAGCAGGAGACGCAGGGCGTGAAGAAAGGGGACGATGAAACGTCGACGGAGGACAAGGGCGAGAAAAAGGAGGGCGAAGAGGACAAGGAGAAAGGCAAGACAGCAGAGAATGAAGTGAAGAAGGGGGAGGGGGAGGCCGTGGCGGAGGTGAAGGAGCCGCAGCAGAAGAGGGAGATGGAGAAGGCGAGCGATGAGGCCACGCAGCAGTTTGAGCGGGAGAGGTTCAAGGATGAGGAAGAGGAGGACGAGGAAGATGAGGACGAGGATGACTTTGTCAGAGAGGATGAGGAGGGGCCAGAGGAGGAAGATGAGGAAGAGGGTGATGCTGAAGAAGATGAAGGGGAGGTAAGTTGTTGCAAATAATATATCATTTGTTTACACTTTATGTTACTGCACCAAAATGACTGTGTAATTATTAGTATTAAGTATTCACTGTGTACTTAATGTAAGTAAGGGGAAAAGGACGAGAGGTAAGGGAATGAAGGGGTAACATCTTAATACATCAGTATTACTCCCTTTCAGTGTCCTGTCAGTAATTATTAATATAATATATAATAATAGTATACCTTATTATAGTATGAGATTGCAAGTTATTAAATAAACTCCTTGTTCACCCTTTTTCATGGAATTACAGTGTTGTAACAGGGTGTCGAACTATAAATAAAGCTACGTTATATCGGCTCTGCACACTCTAAAGGTACCATTACTGATTCTGGTGTTCACAGCACAGTTGATAGTACAATATGAATGCAATCCAACAGAAAACAAAAAGGTGTCCATCTCCCTGTTAAAACAGATGTCAAAGTGATAACGCTAAGTAGAACGCACAGAATGTTTTAGTCTGCTTGTGAAAATCCTCCTCACCCTCCCTCTTTCGGTAACACACGTGTGACTCATTCAAGTGATTCGGTCCGAGTCTCAAACAAGCCCCAAGTCATTTTTCCTCGGGCGAGCTGGGTCAAGCCGCAAGTTGTCTCAAATCGAGTCGAGTCGCAGGTTAAGTCACTTATTTCCCCCTAGATTCTGCAGTGTCACCTGCACTGTCTGGTCTGAAAAAAAATAAAAGACAAGTTATTACTACCTGTCTCATAATGATATCACTGGCCGATTAAGTGTTCAACACTGTGACACACTTAATTTGTTTTATATAGCTTGAACTTGAAATGATTAAACACTTCATAAAAGCTTATGTGTTTCCTAATCTCTTCTCCATTAAAAACCTCCTCGTCACTTTAATGCAGTGAAAAACTGACAACCAGACTGAAATAAAAATGTAACTGAAAGTGAGAAATGAATACAGACGAGTCATTTAAGTCATTTAATGTCTCAAATCAAATTACAAGTGTTTAACTTTCGAGTCAAAGTCGAGTCGAAATTCACTTCTTTTATGGTCAAAGCAAGTTGCAAGTTCAAAACGGTAACGTGAGTGAACTTGAGTCCAGGTCAAGTCCGCGTCTCTATCGGCATAATGAGATCTGTACCAGGTAGTTATGTGCAATGTAGTTCTTTGTCCCAGCCTACCAGCAGGCACCCAGTAATCTAAAGCATTACCATGTGTTCTGTATCGCTGTGTCATATATTCTCATTTTGTCTGTTCACAGGAGCTGCTGGAGATTGAAGCAGAGCTGCGCAAAGTCGCTGCAGAGCTGAGGGAGCTTCGTAGAGGATAAGACACGAATACACACTCACACTCACAGACACACACACAGACACACACACACACACACACACACAACACACACAGAGCAGACGGACAGAACCTTTTGTTGCATTCACAGTCACACATTCCTCTCACCCTTTTTCCATTTAACAGCCTTCAAATCCCCACAGTACTCAGAAAAATGTCTTCGGATGTGAACCTGTAAATGGACATTAGTAGAAACTGTTGTTTCACTGCTGCTTTTTAGATTGCCTGGAAAAGGCTGCCACAGTTTCCTCCATGCTCATTCGAATGTTGGCGCGTCGAGGGAAAAACACGCATTTTTCCAGAGAATCAGAAAGATCGTTGTGTCCATTTCCACTCGTGTTCCTTACTCAGTCCCTGTAAACGCTGTTTGTAAAGTAGACGGGTGATTTCACTCCATTTGTAAGCTGCCATGAATGCAAAGCATCCAGCACTTTCATTCAAATGTTATTTTGACTGCTGATTGCCAACCACACAAACGCCATCATCTTTGAAATCTGAGTTATGAACACTGTCCAGCAGTGCTTCTTCTCTCTGAAGGTATCATCCTAGATGGTGTGTTTTTGGTGGGAAAAAAACCCCCCAATTCCCTGCTATAAGTAATATACAGTATGTACTTCAATATATATTTTGTGCAATAATTGATAACTATGTGTAAGCTGTTCCTGCTGTTCTGACTGTTAACGATATGCATTACTGATATTTCTAAACAGGAGTAAGTCATTATTTCCTCCTCGTTTCTTCGGTGATAAAGTAGAACCAAGGATTGTGTTTCATTTGGCTCACGCACTGTTAAAACCAGACTGTTTGAGACGAACCAGGGTGACACGGACAAACCACGGGGGGAGCTGAAATTCTGCCACGTATGTCAGACGTTGTGTTTGTCTCGAGGTGGTTGGTGTGGGGTGACAGTACGTGATGTACTTGGAGCTTACAAGGTCTAAAAGTGTCACTTCAGGTTCTCAGCCAGCTTTGCACTCTTATCTTAACAAGCCAAGGAGGAGTCGAAGGGAAGAGGGAGACACTAAAGCCATTTTGTCGTCTTTTTGGTAACAATAACGTTGATAAATGCTTAGTCGTGCAACATCACAGTTTTCATGGCTGTCGTGTCATTCGTGTAAATATAAATCATGGTCTCTAAGCCAAGGTCATAAGAAATATGAAGCAACATCGCCCCCAAGAGGACGCTGGGTAGAAATGCACACAGTGCGGGATTAACAGGGTTACCACTGGAGGCCCATTTACTGCAATAACACAAATAGATTACAGCACACGCGAATGCAATAATTAGCCAAATAAAGAATTATTTAATGTATTTAAATATGTATTCACAATACATTATATAGTACTCGTATAGCATATATAACCTCTCTTTTTTCTACACTGCCAAGATTTACAATACGTTTCTGTATTTGAACACTGGCGAGGCAGTCGGTCAACTTGTGTAAACGCGTGGTAGTAACACACATGATCAGTAAACACTGATGAGCTCATTACTGTCTATTCCAAAGATGACATGTTTGTTCACTTGGGTATAAACGAAACAAATAATGTACTGTAGTTTCCTTTTTCTATAGAAGTGCAAAATGTTTCCACAAAATGTATCTTACAAACCAGCAGGAAAGATGTAGGAAATGTCTGCGGGAGGGGGGGGGTGACACAAGGGCATAAAGGACATTTCGAACAACGGGAGGAAAAAAAAGTTATAACAAGATCACCATTTGTAATATTACTGGCCAATCGGAGTGCTGTATTTTGTGCCTGCTGTATCTTCTTCTACGCTACCTGTCAATCAATAAACAGAAAGGGTATTAAACCATCACCTGTCGTCCGTTTGGTCTGTCTTGATTTGTGAAGAGAGCAGAATCACCTGACAGCACCTCATTATTAGTGTGATTTACAGGGGATACGGTTGAGAATTAGGTCACAATACACATTACAAATAAATAACTTCTCACAATTGAAGCAAAACCCTACAAACAGCTGAGTTTGGTCCCAACAAAAGAGTGAAAAAAGCCAGTGCTGATGACTTCATTTATCCTAGGAGGCTGAGGAGGGCAATCCCTGCGCCGTCCCTGAGGCGTCTGAGAGACCAGTTGATGCAGCAGATGGACCACCTGTAGTCTGTGCTGTAGGCTGGGGGCCAGCAGAGGCCTGTTTGTCCAACACTGACTCAATGTGGCTGAGCAGAGAGGGGAAAAACTGGGGCACTCCCTCATAGCCTGACGGAGAGAAGAGTGTCAGATCATCAACGTTTATGTGTGTGTGTGTGTGTGTGTGTGTGTGGACAGCTTCAGTACCTGGGAAGATGTTGATGTCGATGACGGTGAGGGTGTGTGTGTGTATGTTGATGATGATGTCCACGCCGAACAGGGTCATGCCAAGCAGGACTCGGAGCTCTCTGACCAGAGCGGCCACGGCCTCAGAGCTGGGAGGAGGCAGGCAGGGCATCTGCTCATCCAGCTTGGAGAACAGGAGGAGAAAGGACATGTTTACAGTGGACCTCAGGCTAAGCCAACGTGCGACAAATGGGTAGGGTAGTTTGTGAGCACGTGTGATGCCACCTGTACTGCTTACTGCTGTGAGATCAGAGCTCGACTCTGGCTTGGACACCTGGTGGCTGTTGAAGAAGATGGTCTTCCTGTCTGCAGGCAAAGAGAAACCACAACTTGAGTGGACAAGGTCACATAACATAGGACAAGGCGATTATATCCGGACAATACAGGACAGGAAGAGAGACGAAACAAAAAGGACAACATGGAAAAGAAAAAGCACGAGGCAGGAAAGGAAAGAATTGGAGAGAGAAGGAAAGGGAAAGAAAGAAAAGAGAGGAAATGAAAGGAAAGAAAAGGAAAGGAAAGGAAAGAACAACAACACAGAGAAGGGAAGGAAAGGATAGGCAGAGAAGGACAAGAAGGTCTGGTGCAGACTGACCAGAGGGACCGGAGGGGAAGTTCTTGAGTGAGGGCCTCTCTACGCAGAAGTGTCTGTCCCCTACAACAAACACCTTGTGCAGAACAGCTCCGTGGTTGACGAAGCTCTGGAGCACGCAGGGAGGTTGGACAACAGCCAGACTCCCTGCACTGAAGATCACAGACATCTGCGCAGACATTGCACAGACGGCAGGGAGCGAGTGTACAGCAGTGCATGAACAAAAATAATCCTGACTTGAGGTGACATTTTGAAGCAGTCCACTCACCTCATGGGAACGTGCGCCATGGGCCACTCTGGTTTTACAAACTGGTGATCAACAGAGACAAAGAGGAAGTGTGTGTGTGGGTTTACTCATACTTCATGAGCAAGCAAAAAGGAAAGGACAGCTGACTTCAGAAGCATGAGAATCAGAACAGCCTGGAGGGTTAACAAACCACTGACCAAAAGACCTACTCCCTAATTCTGTTATCTCTCTAACTAATACTGTCCGTATACTTTTTCTTCATTTGCAACATGAGCTTTTAGGCTTAATTTAAATACACAAAGAGGCTGAGAGGTAGTTGTAATATGAAATTATGAGAAATAAAAAACGTAAGGCTACAGATAGAGAGTGAACTGACTGAGAGGAAAGCTCAGGCCCTGGGTCGTCAGAGCCTGCTGAAGGGATGGCAGGTCGCTGGCACTGTGGATCTCCAGGTAAGGAGGACTGCAGATATGCCAGTCTATCAAACAGAATATAATAGGAAAGGCGGGTGTTAATTATCTACAAGCTGCACTTAACTACTGTAAACACTATGAAGCTGCAGTCCACCTTGGAGTGAGTTGTGCAGCTTGGTCATGATCCGATAAGAGACAAAGCGGTCTAGTAGCTGGCTCATGGCAGGCAGGGGGTCCAGAATAACTGTACTGGGATTAGCTGAGACATAGCTCTGGAATTGTAAAGACAGATGAGGAAATAGTTTCACTAATGGCATGAATGAACGAGTAATTGCTCACTGACAAGCATACAGCTGCAAAATCAATCAATACTCCTCTTATAAAAGGCCCCTGTGCAGGACATGCGGACAGTGTGGACGATGTATTCCACTTACATTTCATCCAAGCGGCCAACTATATGTTTTCCTCTCCTCGCCCCGCCAGTAATCCACTCACATCTCCTCCAGCAGGACCAGTAAAAACGTTAGATTTAGGTCGCATGCAAAGCAGCTGTTCTTTTATAAAGCAGTATTACCTGGAAGTTGGCGAGGAGCTGCTGTGATTGGCTGTCATGCTCAGCCTCCACGATGACATCGGACAGCTTGTGAACGATGACATCGAAGGGTCCCTGGGGTCCCAGTGGCTTAGAGAGGTCAATCTGACAGAGACAAAAACACTTTTACATTCTAGATGTAGTGGATCTATCGAACTACAGCACCACACTAGTTTTCATATTGCTTATCTGTGGGAATGGATGTAATAAAAATATTTAAATGTGCTGTATTATGCAAATTGTGCACTTCATACAATAAATGCTCAGATGACATCAAGTATCAGGATATTCTGACGCAATACCTCAATATCAGTATCGTGACAATGATGTAGGAGGGAGATTTCTTTCACAAAATATTATATACATCTACTCAAATTACTGTAATCAAGTCATTTTTTAGGTACTTTTTTAGGAGTACTTTCTCAAGTCTGTAAGTCTACTCCTACTCAAGTATGCATTACAACATGTAATGTACTTAGTTACTTTCAAAATCATAATTGAGTGCTGAGTACATTTGGAATTAATATCCACAGCTCTTTCCTCTGTATTTGATCACATACGGGCCAAAGAAAACCGTGACATACGGACAAAAAAACATAAACCTCCGCAGCAGGCCCGGTTAGGGAGAGGTGACCATGATTTCAGAGTAAAGATTTGGAGAACCAGAAACCTCTTTGATTGAATGCCTGCTGTTGATTATGCATTAAACATCAACGGTTCAATGTAACTAACACTCAGGGTAGTGTTTGAGAAGATTACTTTGTACTTTCACTTAAGTATTATTTCAATACCAGTAGTTTCACTTGTAATTGAGTCATATTTCAGTAATGTAACTGTACTCATACTTGAGTATAGATTTCCAGTACTCTTTCCACTGCCGGCCTTGTATATAGTCTGATATCACGATAACAGTGTAATATCAACATATTACCCAAGCCTACCTTCAGCGAAATTAATCTTATATGTGACAATTGTGTCCGGAAATTAAATATGTCAGCATAAAGCCATGGAGATGTCAAAAAATATTCATTTAAGGCCTTGTTTACACAATCATTTCAGTTTAGGTTACCATGGTAATATATCAAAAATGGTGTCACCTCAAAATAAGTTGAAAGCCACTGCCCTAAATAATGCAATTTGGGTTGAGGTGGGCGTAAATGCAGACATTTGTAACATCTTTATGTTGTGTGTCTCCTGCGACATATTTTCTACCACCGCTACTTAAATGTGCAACACTCCGCAGTTGTTGTTTTTTGACTAAAGCTAATTTCTCTTTAAAAAAAAAAAGAAAAGTAAAAGAAAAATCTAATTAGTTAATTGTAATTTTGACACTATATACTGATATATGTGCCAGGTTTTTTGGTCTGTATGCAAAAATATCTTTTATGCTTCTGTGCAGATATTTAGCCAACATTCAGTGAAATGTCTGAGCAGTTACAAGACAGGCACCCATTGTTCCTCGGTTTTGCTGCGCATAGATTGTAGGAGGGGGCTGCAGGTGGCTGTGACATGGATTACTAGAGTTGTAGACATCTGTACATGACGCATGCGTGCGTGTGTGTCCGTAGGTGCACAGGGCTCCCAAAGTACAATCACTAAATGATATAGTTGAACTGAAACTGCTTAATCTTTGGTATGAAGCGATAACATGCAATATGTACGTGTGTGTGTGTGTGTGTGTGTGTGTGTGTGTGTGTGTCTGTGTGTGTGGGTGTGGGCGTGTGTGTGTTTTGTGGCATTTAAAGACAGACACGCTCCTATCGCTTGTACACGATCACAAAGCCACAAACAAAGGCGGACAAACAGGGTCATCAGGTACAGCTTAAGAGATGCCAAGTCCTCTTCCTCATTTTTCACTTTGCCTGTTTTTCATCATCAATAATCTTTAAGGTTGTATTGATTTCATGTTTAAAAAAAAACCCCAAAACACTCACCTCCACCACTTCCACTCCATGGCCCCTGTAGGGAAAATAGTAGCATGTTTATAGCCTGAAGGTAATGATTACACAGAAGTCTTGTGATGCCAAATAGGGCAATGAATAAAGCTTCTGGTGTAGCAATAAAGCCTCCTATGGACAGATTTTTATTACCGGTGATAAAGACTTGCACAACTGTGTACAGTAGATTTTAGTGAGGGTGTCACCTGCTACTACAATAGTCATCGGTACATGTTTCCTAACTGAGATTACACGCATTGCCTTAAATATAAAATGAAAGCATAAAACACATTCCTCATTTTGCCGTGGGACCCCACCTGATGGGGGCCCGTTCATCTAATAGAGATAATCACACCAATCAAAAGCTCCAAAGTGCTTTTCAAATAAATAAATAAATAAATAAAGTCTTTATCAACTTACGCACAGATCTCTGCAAAGACGTCCAAACCTATCTTCCTGCGCTTCTTATCGCTGAGACAGAAGCCGACCCGGCGGCCCGACATTGGGCTGTGTGTGTGGGGGCCACCAGCAGCCAAGTGACAGCACTCACACACAGAGAGGGGGACGTCTGAGCCGCTGTGTCCATTCATCCTTCCCCCCTGATACTTCTGCTGACCGGTCTTCAACAACCCCACTGTCTCTCACGAAGCGCTTTTCATTCTGATTTGACAACACAGGTGCAGAGAGAAAGGGCCAGTCTAACTGGTAAAGTCATTCCACTTCCTTGTTGCTGCCATCCAATAATAACGTGAGTGGGGCCAGTCATGGAGCTGCACCTCAGAGCCGCAACTGAAAGAGAAAGTAAAATCTCTCAGGGAAGTGAAGCAGCACCATTATCCCTTTTGTCGTTCAGCGGGAGCACACAGGCATGCTGTTTCAGATTTGCTGACCGTCCAAAAGAAAAGGAGTGAGGATTAAACAGGACCGTAAACGGAAACTTTCAGTGCCGCGTAGTTCATCTGAGGTCACGACTAGAGAAAGAAAATGTCCCGCGGTTCAAACGCAGGTTTCGACCGACACATCACCATATTTTCACCGGAGGGCCGCCTCTACCAAGTCGGTAAGAGACACGTTTCCTCTGGTGTTTCAGCCCTGAAGCGTAATTACACTGTAAACTGCGCTAAATAAGTCTACTAGCATTACAGCTCGCAGTTACTAACTACTATAAACAACACAAAAACGTTATTAGCAGGCTAGCTAAAGTGGTTAGCTTGTTGTGTCTGCGAGGAGAGCAGTTAGCATCAACTTTTGTACCCAAGTTTCCTCTTTTGTTAAAATCTACACATTAGTTATTTTTGTTAATACAACCTGCCATTATGAATGAAAATTAACCCTGGATATAAATTCAAGGCTTAAAGTATGTTTAATTCTAAAGTTATAACTGTATTATGTTTCTTATTTGTAGTGTAAGTAAGTCATGTTAGCCTACTGAGCTAATTAGCTCCTCAAAATTAAATTCTTATTAGCCTAGCCTACCGATATGTTGTTGGTGAAGGAGCAAGCAGGCAGCTCTCTACTCATGGACATGACATCAAAGCCTGCAATGACACATAAAAAATAAAAAATAAAAGTGGTGTTGTTTTTTGTTTTCATTCTGTCCGTGTGTCACATGTACTTTCATGCAGAGTATGCCTTCAAAGCAATCTCCCAGAGTGGGTTGACATCTGTTGGCATCCGGGGGACAGACAGCGTTGTGGTGGTCACACAAAAGAAAGTACCTGTAAGATATCTCACACAAACACACACACACACACACACACACACACACACACACACACACACCCCTGGGTGGTGATGATGCTCTTAGTTCAGGTGAAGCCTCACAGGAGTCATGACTCCAGCTTTTTGCTGACTTGACAGTCAAATATGAACAAGAAACTGTTGTAAAAGTGCTAGCACTCACATTACCAAGCCAAGAGTACTTTGATTCTGGCAAACTTGTATCCCAAATAGAAAAGGAGGACAAAGTAAAAGTTTTTTCCACCCTCTGTCAATTTAAGTGTCTAATCATTATAACCAAGGATGAGTGGGCCTAAGTAAGTCTATCAACTGATAGTGGATCGCAAACATCACATAGTGCCACATACTTTAATGAAAAGTTCTGTGTAAGCAGAATGGCAGCTCAAGACACATGTCTGATTTACATACCATATCTGTAAGATAGGGAAGCACGACGATAGGGTGCCAAATGATCTTTTTTGTCCCCTGGCCAATTAACTTGTGAATGTTCAAATCATATCAATCACAGATTTGGGGGGCTGGTGAGTAAAGCAGCTCTACTATCCACTTACATATTTGACCAGAATTTGACTGGGGGCTGTTGCTATTTTTGTGCCCGACACAATAATATTTGTGCATCATCAGCATTGGCGATAAGGCTTTAAAATGAAATATAAGCATCGGCCTGACATAAGCATTTCTTTCCACAGGCTGATAAAATGACACTAATTATACTGTTGAATAAGTAGATTTCTTATTTTGCCCATTAAGTAAGTACATTTTGAAAAGCTTTGTATGTTTGAATCAGCCAGTAGGCCATCACAAAACGGTAGGCACAGTAATATGTTAATTCCACAACTGGAGAGAATAGAATTTCTCTGCAGTTGGGTGGGAAAATGTGTATGTTTCAATTACTTGAAAAAGCCCCCCAAAAAATATTGGATATCGGGAAAGAACGCTAAAAACCCACTGTAAACCAATAGTATCTCGTTTTAATGGTTCTTTTCCATTCAAGTTATTACTCATTATTAATAGCCTTAAAGCTTTGATAGGAACTGCACCAGAGCTCACTGCTTTGGTATGCGGATATCCCTGATCACAGTGTGTTTGTAATCAATAAAGTGTTGGTATTTTCACAGGCACACTGATATGTGTCTCAGCACAATATCATTTTGTCAATTGGATGTGACAGTCTATCCTTCTTCCGACTGCAGGACAAGCTACTGGACTCTTCAACTTTGACCAACATGTTCAAACTAACTCCTCGCATTGGCTGTGTGATGACTGGGCACAATGGTATGTGTTCAGCAGCACACTCACAACACATTATAATATAATAAGCCACTGTAATACTTAATATAATGTCTGTGAACAAATGTGAGCAAAGTCAAAGTGACTTTTGTTTTGTCTCACAGCAGGAAGTCGTTTTCTCAGTTAATTCTGTTTCTTTAAATCAGGATGACAACTGGCGGACAATAGTGTTATATAATGTTTATGGGGTTTTTAATTTTAGATTTTGTTACCATTCTTGGTGAGATTTTTGTTTGTTTACTGTGATGTCTGTAAGATCATATTTACTAGTTAAGTATTGTTTCAAAACTATGCTGTTCCCAATCTTCTGTCCTGTGCAGCGGACAGTCGTTCCCAGGTTCACCGGGCTCGAGTGGAAGCAGGGGAATGGAAGTATAAGTTTGGTTACGACATCAACGCAGACGTGTTGTGTCGTAGGTTGGCTGATATCTCCCAGGTCTACACACAAAACGCTGAAATGAGGCCTCTAGGCTGCTGTAAGTGGAGGTCTTCATTTCTACCTTTTAGTGTTCATGTCTTTGTTCAAACTGCTTTTCATCAACTACTCACTCATTCTTGTTGCATATTTTAAATGTATTTTTTTTATCAGCAATACAATGTCTTACCTCACATTGACAGCAACTGCTTAGGACATTGCCTTTGATTTTTATTTCCATTAATTATCTTATCACAAAGCTTGTATTTGTCTTTATTTCTGAGGGATTGTTTCTTTAAATACAGCACAGCCACTGAAGTGTAAAAGCCTTCAAGAAAAATAATTTACCATGCAGTAAATTAACATAAGAAGTATCTTCCTTATGTGCTCTTTCATCCTCCCACTCTCTCCCTCCTCCTTCTCTCTCTGCAGGTATGATCCTTGTGGCTATTGACCCTCAGCAGGGTCCTGTTCTGTATAAATGTGACCCAGCAGGCTACTACTGTGGCTTCAGGGCCACTGCAGTCGGGGCCAAACAAACAGAGGCCAATACTTACCTGGAGAAGAAACTGAAGAAAAAGCCTGAACTGACCCACGACAGGACGGTGCAGGTAGAGGGAATCCCAAGTTTATTTTACACATAGTTCCTGGTAAAATACTGGGATAACTTTTCAGGTACCACTTGTGATTTTCACAATTGAAACATTCAGGATAATTTCCGTCTTGCACCTTTTCACACATGCAGTGGCAATGCCAGACTAGATGGGGTAAGGGACAGGCAAGCAGATGGCATTAATGCAGCACCTGTCATTGCCAGCTGCTGTAAAACTCAACAAAAGAAGAAGAGGTTGGGGTAAAAGGCCAGATGTACCTGTATTTTCAGGAGCATGGTGGGCAAGGAGCTGTTCTTGTCCAGTGCCAATGCTCTTAATAATGTACAGTATTTAATATTCAACAAGTTGGCTAAACAAGTAATACATTCTAGTGTGCCGCCTGGCTCTGCTGTTGGGGATAGACGCATTTGGGTTAGAAATGTGACGAAGAGTCAGTAGGACAGACAGGATGACAGACACTTTTCTGCGTATGGATGTGGTATTTTTTTCTCATATAAGTTGCCATAGACACTACCAGTTTGGTCTGTAACGTTGCTTTGTGCTTTGAACTGCGGGACATTTCTGTTTTATTTGATGAGTTAAGGGTCAGAATAACTGTCAGACTGTGAACACAATGAGATCATCACACCCCTGTCCGCGATGCCAGCTTTTCCATTCACATGGATGATGTCTCTCGACACTGCTGCGGCTCTGACAGTATCTCTGGAAGCTGATCAGAGCGGGAGCAACCCCCCCCCCCCCGGCATCTGTAACTTTCACACAGAGGGCAGAGAATCGGCGCATGATTTACACATCGAAAACTCTGTGTGTTTTATTTTTGTTAATTACTTACCATATTATGCCATGTAAACAAAAACATCTTAATGATAAAAAAAAGGAAGTCATTTAAGTTATTCAGCCCTTCAATTACAGTACCTTTAGAATTATTTATTTGATCATACAAATGTATGTACTAACCTTTAATATAACCTTCTTTCACATGATAAAGAATATTTTATTTGATAGTGACTGCTTGAAAAGCCTCTTAGTCCACAATACAACCGCCAACTCAATGATGAGAAGTTTTCAGTACTTACATAGCCTTACAAAATGATGGAAGTGATGTAATGAGCCAGTAGCTCATGAATGTGCTGTTGATGTTACATATCAGATACACATAAGCCAATGCAATATGAGAAAGTAATCTTATTTTCCATTGGGCCAGTTGCAGTAAACAAGGCAACTAGGTCGATACAGATTTTTGGCCGATAATTTGATGCCTAATTATTAGGTCTCGAGGTGAGAAATTGGTGGTAAAGATTTCCATGAATATCGATCCCTGCTCCGGTTCACACATGACATCATGCAGGAAATGTTATGAACAATTCAGGGATAGACTGTGTGAAAGGGGCTATAGCTAACAGCTGTGTAAACAAGATGAGCTACGAAGCAAGACACTGATAAATTTAAAGTTCAGAGAATAATGAGTAGACTGGTCCTGATAAAAGCTCCCGCAGGATCAAAGTGTTCATTAACAGCTTTGCGTCCTGATAAATTGTTCTTGAACAAAACACTGAAACCATATTTGCCCATTTGCCATATATTTATTGATATGAAAGGCTTCCAGAGATTAAAATGTATTGAATGTACCTTTTGTTTTAGTAAAGGCAGGTACTTTGCTGTAGGGCTGGGCGATAAATCGGTAAAATCAATTAATTCGAGTTTGTGGGTTTGGACGATTTACAAAAAAATAAAATTGATTTTCTCTTTAACTTGCTACGCCACCGCTCCCCATGGTCTCCCATAGTTCATAGTGGGCTCCGCCCTCCCCCCGCATTGCCCACAAACACCCGCTATAAAGCAGCCAACATTAGCGGAATCATTTACCATTTTGTCCCGTATGAGAAGAAAGGATCCCGGTGGACAGCTTTTACGGATGCAGTCACAGGGCATATCGCTAAAGACATGCTGCTTGTATATACAGTGGAAAAGCCGGAGGTTCCTCCTCATGCTGAAAATGTTCGACCCCAGGTTTGTGCTACGAAGCCGCAGTGGGGCATGTCTCAAACCAGAGGTAGTAGACAGGCTCGTCTTCCTGACCAAAAATGTGTTGAAAAGACAGCAAGCACACACCTAATGTCCTGTACATCTACCAACATGTCATGTTTACTACGCAATGCATGCAGATGTTTATGTAGTTTACATATCTTCAGGGATATAAAATACTTTTTTGTAAACAAAAGGCACCTTTTGCAAAATAAAGTATTTAATGAAAGTTATGTTCATACTTTATCAATACCAATAGGGAAACTGATCTGTTTTTATAATAGCAAGCAATCTGACATGTTAAATGTATGTTGACAAAAGCATTTTATTATAAAGGGACATATTTTCAAAAGGATGCACTTTTATTTATTTTTTCAAGTGAGTTCAGAGGTACAGTGTTTACAATGACAGGGCAAATTTGTTTAGAATAAAAGCATTCAAATAAATGCAGTGCTTTTAATAATTTCTTTGTCATTTGAAGTTTATTTTAGAGAAGGAAAAAAAAAATCGAATTGAATTTGATGTGAAAAAATCGGAGATTCCATTTTTAGGCCATATCGCCCAGCCCTACTTTGCTGCTTTCACTCCCTTTAATCCACTGTTAGATTTCTCTTTGATAACTTGGCTTAAGAGAACATTTAAAGAGGCATGTCCAGTATGTGTTTGAGCTAATCAGGACACTCATCCACTGTCTTTCTTTCCAGCTGGCTATAACATGTCTGTCCTCTGTCCTGTCCACGGATTTCAAGGCCAATGAGCTAGAGGTCGGTGTGGTCACTAAGGAAAAGCCCAAGTTCAGGTAACTTAACCCAGACCTACTGTATATGGCTTAAGGTCAAATGATGTTGATAACAATTATGAATTTAATCTTTTAGTGTGTAATTTTTCTTCCCCGTGTATCTTTGGTTATTTTTATTTCATTGTTTTGAAGCAGGGAAGTCCGCCTTCTATCACTTATTGTTCACTCCTTACACTTTGTTCTGTGTTCTTCAGGATGCTGTCAGAGGCGGAGGTAGAAGCCCACCTGGTTGCCATAGCAGAGCGAGAGTAGAGGTGCCCTCACAATCTTCAGACCACAATTCATCATAGTAATTCATTTCAGTGTGTCTGCTAGCAACAGTCTGAAGCTAAGTACATACCCTGCGTGTCCAGAGATGTTAATGCACACCTTAAGCAAACTCTGTTATTATGGATTGATACAGGTTTGATTTGTAGACAGTTACGGTTGGCCTTTTATAAAAACTTTAATAAAGATAAGTGACACATGTTTAAATTCTGATCTCACACATTAAACCACCTTTAGTAGACATCATGCACAACACATCCCACCTTCATACTTTTGAAATAAAAGTTTTTGGTTGCTGGTTATTAAGTGTGACGCCTGCAGCTTTGTTTGGATATGTACAGAATATTTGTCATACAGCTTATTTTATACTGTGTGTTTATGAAACCAACTTTGTTGTCATCTCCACGCTCATAATGCTGCAATAACATTTCCATCAGATTCTTTGTTAACCCCTTAAACAACTGTCGTAATAAATTCAAATAAAAAAGATGACCAGAAACACTGTCCTGTTTTTGCTTTTAATGAAGTTATAAAGAAAGTAAATCAACTTTTATCAATAAAAGGCGTAGTCCCAATGTTGCCAGAGATCCCCTTGTTGAACAGCAGGTGGCATCAGTGACTATATCACATTAGCTGAGGTTCCTTGTTCCTGACTGACAGCAGTTCACTGGTCAGAGCACAAAGATGGGAATTAATCAACAGTGGATTCAAATAAATGATATTGTAGATTTGGAGTTGACTCAGGGGCTCAGAACTAAGCGCAGTCACTGATATTCACACAGTAGTACACAGCAATAACTAGGAAGTGAGATGAGAGGGTATCATACATACCAATTTGTTTGGTTATTTAACAGCACTGACAGTGGTATTGACATTTTTCTATTGTATATCATACTGAAATGCATGTGCAGTGTCCACATTGCTGGCCTTATAATGCTGCACTGTCAATCCGACATTCTGTCGAATGCATTGTCGGTTATCCTGAGCTACCTAATATGAGCACTAGATGGCAATGGTGTGTCTACTTCTACCTTTGAGTATTTCATAACAGAATTCACTATTTCTGTGTGTACTTTTCTATTTGAGGGAAACCTATTTTGACTCTTGTCAACAATTAGCCTTCCGATGCTGCGGCGATTGTGTGCGTGTGCGTTTGTCGTACAACCAATCCTGGCACGACATCTTGTTATGTGTGCCTCCGTGTATGTGCGTGTGTCAATCTCCACCGCTGTGACCCACCAATCTAGCAAACAGATCACTGTCCTGTTCAATTACTGAACGTTGCTTGCAGTCTGAATTTATAAACACACTTCAGGGCACACACTTATTCAAGCTTAAACATTAAATAAAGTACAATGACAGAGAATAGAAACATGAGTCTGCGTTGACTTTATTAAGAATATGAAGGTAACATGTCAAAAGGAAAATGCTGTGGATTTACAGAATTGTATTACTTTGACAGGGTCATCAAAACACAAGTTTATATCAAAATTATAGTCTCTATTTAACATCAACACAAAGTATCAATTCTGACTTACCTGTGAGGTATAATGTAAATAAGAGTTTTACTTATACAGCCTCTCTGTATTTGTGATAGTAGAGGTAAGTGTCCAGATTTCTGTGCCTTAGTTAGTGAACACTTGCAGTATCTTTGTGAGATCCACATGACAGAGATACATGTGCTGCAAAATTAGAAACACTTTCTGAGCCCTAAAAGAGGGTTTGTAAATTATGGGTCCTCTGTTTGTTTACAGACACAATTAGGATTTAGGCTGAGAGGCTTGTGTTAGTGAGTTTCAGTGAGAGCAGCAAAAAGCCACGCTAGTCTCTTTAAAGCTACTACTGCAAGACGATCCTTAGTTACATTGATAAGCTTCTAAAGTTAATTCCGCTCTTGTCCACTTCACTTTACAGGCTGGAGCGTTTCATGTTTTCTTAGATAAATTAAGCCTGAATATAGAGGTAGAAATCCTGGCACACAGAGTAGGTTATTGGTTAGAGTAAACCGGCCTTTTGAATACAATGGAAGAGATTTGGAAAGGAGGTCAGGGCTCTAACTGGTGTCTCGAAGCTGTCTCATGTTCGTCTCCTCATCCTCATGTCTGGCGCTGGATGCACATGATAACCTGGCAGAACACAGAAAGGAGAACCACTGTTAGTGTTAACAGGCATCCACTTTGGATGAGTTCAAAAAGCCAGACAGTTAAATCTGTCAGAGTTGTCCACTGTAATCATGCCAGCCACAAGCAATCAGTACACCATGTTAGCGTGTTGTCACAGGGATCAAAGTGGTGGTCATGAAGTTGTATGTGCTGTATGTTTTCCAGACGGGCTCCGGTTAGAGCACGGGGGCTCGTGCATGTGTGAATTGTTCACCACTTTCTCTCATTCGCAATCCTGACACCAACTACCATCTTCACCAACAGAGATAGGCTCTTTCATGAAGGCTATATTGACATGTTGATTGACATTACAGTAGGAAAGGCACAGGTGTAAATAATAAAATGAATGAATGATGGCTGAATTCTATTTAGCTGCTTCAGATTAAAGGTCCTAGTATTGTGCACGCTGGCTCACTATCACGCTGTCATGGCTTACTGGGCCACTTGAATAGAACAGAGCCATTATTAATATGTGTGCTATGAAAAGGGCCTTTTGTTACTGGTATTACTGAGGCCTTGTCAAACATCAAAGGGAAACAACAAGGTTTTTGGACATAATCAAGTGACCAGTGTCAAGCTACCAGATAAGTAATGGTTGAGAAAACTAAACAAAACAAAAAATCTTGTAAGTATCTGTTGTAAGTCATTGGCATTCCGACTTTTGAGATCCAGCAATAATTATTTTTCAATATAACAAATCTATCACATCTTTTAAGAATGCAAGTGCTAATTCACCATAGCTGCGGCCACATGCACATACATTCACGCATTCATGTATTAACACACACGCAACTTCACACTTGACACTTCACATATTCAATGCTCACTAAATATATTGCACTCCTCTTTGGCATCACATTATCACATTATAAACTTCAAGATACATCATAAATGGAATTTAGATTTTTATGTACGTCTGATTGTCCGTCTACAAAGTCCACTCCCACTGCCATTCCCCATTTTAGCCAACTGGCATCAATTGCACACCTTAACACACACCTTGACACACACACACACCCACACACACTTGAGCTCCATGCCAAATTTCAGCAAGTGGGGAAATTTCCAGTGGGTGGGGAAAAAAGTAGTCGCATTACCACACTCATCATTTAAACAATTTACTCAAATCTTCAGATACATTTTAAAGTGATGAGGTGACCTTATTGAGGTTATGCTTTGACCTCTGTCTGTTTGTTGGTCAGTTAATTGGTTTGTCAGCAGGTTTACACAAAAACTACTGACAAGATATCCACGGAACTTGAATGGAGGATGGGCCTCGGTTATATAGATTATAGACCCCCATTAACTTTTGGTCTGGATCTGGATAAAGCGACGATCCAGGATTTGTTTTCTCACTGTTGTTAATTCTTTCATTGCCGGATAGAGTGTTTTTAACATTTTTGTTAATTTCTCAGGGAATAATGCATGGATCTAGTTGACTAGTAGCAATTTGAAGCAGTCCAATTAGAATTATGAATGTAGCTAATTTAAATATATTTTATTTGATATTGGATGAGGCTTGAGTGAATTAAAGGTGAATGTTGGGCCTCAGTGGTGATATGCGCTCTACTGAGTGCTATTTGAGTTGATTACAGGGCCACAGGAATGAGTCCTAAAACCCCAAATCAGTCAGCATTTTTGTACTTCTGGTTCCCTTGTCTTGAAGACAGGAAGCATCGGAATGAGTTTGTATGTGTCTCAAAACAATGGTTGCCAACAAGTGGCTACATGAGACTACAAAGTTTGGTGGGAACATTAAACGTCATCACACTAAACACGTATACTCATCTACTCTCTAGTCTTTACAGGTGGACTATGAACTCTAAATGTCCAACTTGTAGATTAATCACTGTATTGTGTATAGTATACTGCGGTAGGACGCTTGGTGGTGGTGATGTTGAAGTCATGCAACTGCTCATTTTCTGCAATAATCCAAAATCCAATTCAAAAATCCCATCGGCTTTTTGATGAGATAACCTGGGCAATGCAAACTTCCGGGTTATGCTACCTTCCTCATCTCACATTCTACACTTCCATCTTCCCCATGGCCATGCTCCACTTCACCCCTCCATTCATACCACTTGTCTTCTTCCAACCTTTTCATCCCAAATATTCAAACCCTCCTCTACCTTAGCCACCTTAGTCTTCCTATGCCTGCTCCCTTATCTTCTTTACCTCGACCACTGCCTACACCTGTTCACTCCAACTACTCCACACCACTCCAGCTACTCCACACCACATTATCCTTCCTCTCCCCCCGCCACCCCCCTCCTCCTCCACCCATATGAAATGTTGACCCTGTGGCTGGTGTCTCCTGGTACTGGGACTGCCTGCCAAGCTGTATAGGCCCAGTGCATTGGGTAGCAAGGCTGTGTGTGTGTGTGTGTGTGTGTGTGTTGGGTCACGGCGTGGGGATTAGGTGTGTGTGAGTGATTGAGGGTGACAGCGGCCCTAGCATTAGGGGCCCTGTGGCAGATTTCATAGTCCTGTTTTAGACACACTAAGCTGGATTTACCAGCAGCAGTGTGTCAGCAGTGATGCAGCCTGCCAGGACCTCCTACAGAACACACACACACGCGCGCGCAAGCACACACACATGTCCTGTAGACCATCGTCACCTCTGACCTGTCCTGTCTACCTGCAGCCAGTCTGACCGTCCCATCATCCCTCCCTCCCTGTTTGTCTCTCCTCTGTGCAGCCCTCACCGCGAACAGTTAAAAATGTCCTCCTGCTGTAACCTTTCTGATTTCCCTTTAGTTTGTTGCAATATTTTCACGCTACAGTAAATACATGAAAGCACAATGGACTCTGTGATACATGCAGACTACTGTAGCACGCACCAAGCGCCACCGCGGACCTTGACTCCAAATCAAACATTCGGGCCTGCTACACTGGCATCTATGCAGAACTTTGCACAGAATCCATTTCATTCCAATGGAATGGCCACAAACAGTGGAGTGCAACTGACATTGGTGAACTTTGATGGGAAATGTATGAACATTGGAGGCGTTTAAAGATACGGTAAGTGATTCTGAAGGAACATAGCTGAGTGTTGAGTCATCAGATACAGATGCTTCTGTTCGGTGGATCATGCTGCCTACCAGAAGCATTTGTATTTGCCAAACCAGGACTGAGACTCGACAATCAACTATCTAACACATTGCACCTTTAAAGAGGTGGAGATAGAGTGCGGTCCAAAACGGAGAAAGCTATCCTTTTAGCTAATGCTGTTAAGTTAAACACCTAACTGGCAAAGTGAGGATTGCAGTGCAAGCGCATTGTAATGAAGCATAGTCAATTGTGATCATGATTGAGTCAATTGCATAAATGCTTGTACTTAAATGTGGTTTGCCTCTGATACTCATACACAAAACCACTTCTCTGTGCATCCCAGTGGTGGGACTTTATAGCCCATTAAGGATATATTGACAAGATTATGTAAGGCCTTCAATAACCACATACAATAAAACACATGCAGCTGAGTATAAGGGTGAGATGGTGTGGAAAGAGCATGATTGTGATTATAGCCTCCTCAAAAGTGGTCCTGTAACTAACGATGCATTAGTTTTTTTCATTATCGATTAATCTGCAAATTACTTTTTACATTTGATCATTAAGTCTATTAAATGTGTCCTTAAATGTAAGATTTTTTTGTCTTTAAAAATGACTATTCAAAATATAAACTAAGGGTCCAATTTCAAAATGGTTGACAACTAATTTTCCTATATGAAATATTAATCACTATAATCGTTACAGCTCTTCTAAGAAGCCTCTCAAATGTTCCCATCACACTTCCTGCATCTGACTAGTGTTCACCCTTAGCGTCTCCCCCGTGCCATTGCATGCTGGGAGTGCTGCTGTGTATGTGTGGTCAGTTTGTGTGTGTTACTGCAGGGGGTATGTGAGGCCACTGCCTCCTGAACACACATGTACTGATGCTTGATTGTGTGTGGGTTTTTTTTTGTGTGTGAATGTTTATGCGCACACCTTTGTCCATGTGCGAGTGTGTCCATGTGCGAGTGTGTGTGTGTGTGTGTGTGTGTGTGCGTGCCTGCTCCCAGATCTCCGTTACAGCCTGTCCATTGTGAAAGAGAGTGTTGAGCAAGATCCTGACCCACCGGTGGGTACTAATCAGACGCATTCCTCGGGATTAAACGGCCAATTAACAATAAGAGAGCCATTGTAGCCCCGTCTCCTTGTGCGTCACAGTGAAAAGGTTTTTTTGTGTGTATACGTGTCGCAGTGGGTGCGTGTATGAGTGTGTGTGTTTGTGTGTGTGAGGTGCGTTTGGTCATCCAGAAACTTCTCTTTGTGATTTTCTATGTTGCACTCGTGTATTGCCCCACTCAGGGGGTTAAATGAACATGCACGCAACAGATTCATAAAAAAAAAAAAAAGTGCAATTTTAAACATGCGCATGCTGTTAATAGAGTGAGAGATGGTGCATTATGGATTATTCATGCCAAAAAGTGGCTGCAAGTCAGAAGATGTGTGTGTGCTGTATTTGACACAAGCTTCTAAATGATGCAAGTTAAACCTTGGTTAGTCCTACCTGGCCTTTACATTGTGATTTAAACAACAGAGAGAACGTTCTGCTTTATTCAAAATCACAAATGCAGTTGGTGCATGCATTTGTTTGCTGCTGTGCATGTTGTGAGTCCATCATGTCGACGCGTTGATGTGTACAGAATTGGTATCTTCACTAACTATGCTTGTGTGTGTGTGTGTGTGTGTGCGCTTGTGTCTGTAGGTTGGGTATATGCATCAGTGTGGCACGTGTCGGAGTGTGGCAGAGGATTAGTGAGGCTCAGGGCCTGTTGCTCCACTTCCATGATTACTACTGCTGTCCACTGCCATATGGGGTGGTGGGGGGTGCAGTTGGGGGCCGCTGGTTGTGGTGTTGGTGGTGGTGGTGGTGGTGGGTGGGGGGGGTACAAGCTACTGTACCACCCGATACACACATACGCACACACATACACAATAATGCCCCCCTTCCCCACCACACCAGCACACCACCACACACATGCTTCCAGAACACATGCCCGAAGGGGGTTCACACACACACACAAACACACACACATTGTCCTTCATAAGGCAGTGCATGTGAAACCACGCATGAATGCACATATGAGCTTTGTTTAAACAAGTTGAAGTGTGTGTGTGTGTTGCTCCTTGTCCATACACCTGCCCTGCCTACGAGCTAAATAACTTATTTTTATATGGAGCGGTGCATCATCTACTTTCTTTTTTCAAATACAAAATACATGAAATGTTTTTGGACCACCTATAATGCAGTACATGTTATCATGTACGGAAACACTGTAATTGTCATATTTTCATCTCTGTCTTTCTTTTCTTTTAAATCTGAAGCGTTCTGTACTTATGAGATTTGTGTAATTAATTATAATGTCATATTATGCGTGAATTATTTATGAATCATCATTTAACTCTAAAGAAATGTCTCTTCATTAATAACCAGTTAACAGTTAAAGGATATCTAAATCATTGCTGCTGAAAATGGTCACAGGGCTGCTTTTTATCACACTAAATTATTGATGCAACCTTTTTTAAATTAATTAAAATGATCCTAATGCTTGTGATGCAAGTATTAGGATAAAACATTTTTACAGGGTTTGATAGCCGTCTGGGTATGCAAATTCAACTGAAATTGCTCTGATTATCTTATTACAAGTGTATGA
Source organism: Sparus aurata (assembly GCF_900880675.1). Classification (NCBI taxonomy): domain Eukaryota; kingdom Metazoa; phylum Chordata; class Actinopteri; order Spariformes; family Sparidae; genus Sparus; species Sparus aurata. The sequence continues at coordinate 27,329,319 of NC_044188.1, forward strand.
GTATGATGGCATGAACAGGTGCAAACTTGCTAAAACCCCAGACAGTTTTCAAGGAGGGGGCTAAATGATGACAGTGATCACACACACACACACACATACACATACGACACACACACACACACACACACACACACCCCACCTGCTGCTGTCTGCAGTGGATTAGCGATCTGTCTACCCATAGAAGACAGCAGGACACACACATTCACGCAGCAGGGTGCCTACTGTCTGTGAAATTGATCAAGATGCTGGCCAGACATTATTAACAGATGAAGTCATGGTCAGCCTCTTCTGTCACACACACTTTGCTAAGGACCTTCAATGGCTGGTTATGGTGACATATAGGATGAAGACACATAAAAAAATGCTGTGAAACCGCTACAGTAACAGAGTATAAAATGATTTAGCTGTAGTCTCGTCAAACTAAACTTGGAGTTGAGTCTCAGCATCTATCCAGGTCCGAGCTGGTTGTCACGCCTCAGCCTGAGCACTAACTATTATCTAAGAGTGCATACGGAGCAGCCACTGGTTATGGCCAGGTTTCTGTTATTTTGTTATAATCAGTCATGATGCTGCACAACCTGCCATCACCCTGGAGTCTGTCTTTACTCTGAGTTGATAAATGCTCGAAGTTTGTACAAAAAAAACCTCAAAAAACTATTTAACAGATGAAAGAAATGAAAAACTGGGTTTAAGTTTTTTCTCTGAGGACATTGCGTGATAGCATGCAGGAAAAATGACCAAACTTATATTAACATTCAGGAGGATTAAAACAAAAAAATATATACTTTTTAACCATGAATAAGTTCTTCTTGATCCCTAAAATATTTTTTCAGGTATTATAACACACTTCCAGAGTAAAGATAGATAACAGGTCCCTAATTATATGGAGTCATCTGTGCAAACCTTGTTTGTGGACCTGGGTCAGTGTTTTGGGTGCATGTAAAACAATATAAGAGTTAAATCACAAATATATATTAATATTTCAGGTTTGTTATGTGAATGAGACCAAATGTAAAATTGAACAACTAATGGTTAAGACTATTGAACAACATAAACTTATATAATGAAGGTTTTACGGGTGCTATTAAACCAGTAACCAACCCCACTGTGCTATGTCCATACAGTATATAACCATGTAGGATACATGTGTTTACTGTATATAGTACATACACTTGTACACTTATGTAGTTCATCATTATATAAGCGACCACAGCCTGAGTTTATCTTTAGCCTCGACCCATGACGGACTGCTTACAACCCAAGTCCTGCTAAATGGACACACACACACACACACACACACACACACACACACACACACACACACACACACACACACACATGCACACACACACGTTCCTACACGTATACACTATACGCTAAGTCTAACAGCAGGGTTGTTTAATGTAACCTGGATGCAGTACAGGCCCTTAATTTCATATGGCCCATTGTGTTACTGTAGATGGAAGTGCTGTACAGAGAGACACATGGTCTGACCCGGACTCACGCAGAGTAATCCTCACATCACTTTAATGAGGGGTTAACACACACTGACCTCAATACACACATACATACACACACATAAACGCACACACTACCTTTAACTATATGAGCATATAGACCGTTGCAGCAAAATGATCAAATATATTATCTATTTGAAACGGAATCAAACCAATCTCAATAGTAAAATGACAGCACATTAATAGTTTAATCAAATCTAAAGCAACAGAATCAGGAAAAAAATCATCGCAAGACCCTCAGGAAACTCAGACTGTCTCTCCCATCGCCCCTCCCATACCCCCCTTCCCCATCTGCCTCTCTCCCCCCCCCTTCTTCCACTTTTTTCTGCCTCTTTTTATCATCGCGCTCCTCTACTCTTCCTTCCTTCCACCCCACCCCATCCGTACCTTTCCACCCAGTTTCCTCCAGTAACAATTTTGAACTCCACCAGTAAGCACCACCACACCATCGTCCTGGTTTGTCTCCCATTCAGTCTGCCTTTCCATCAAACGCACACACACACACATACACACACCACCCTGGCTCTCTCTGCTAGTGTCGCTCATTCCCGTCCCATAAAGCACAGTTACCTTGTCAATAATGATCGATGGAGCCCTAGAGCTGAAGGTCCTGCTCCTGTCCCTGCAGCGAGCGCTCGGTTCTCTCCATCCACCCTTCCTCTGTCAATCTGGCCACAAACCCCTCTTTCCTCCCTTTATCCCGAGGTAAGATACTTACTTTTCAGATAAAGCATATTATGATAAATCGGCTGAACTCTGTGCGTGTGTGTGTATGTGTGAGGGTGTAACTGTCACAAACACACACACACAATCACACACACACACACATACACTATAAGTACACAGTGTGCACACAGACATAGAAAAATACAGTGTGTGTATCGAACAACATGATGTCAGAGGTACTTAACAGCTGGAAAAGTGTTCGTGTTTATATAATGCGTGTGTGTGTGTGTGTGTGTGTGTGTAAGCTTTGGGTCTTTTGGGACGTGATGGTTTTTGGTTTATGTCATGTCATTAATCACTCAATCATGGAACAAATGATTAGGGTTCTTTCCATTTTTCATGTTTTCATCATCAGCATCAACTCACACACACACACGAACAGCAGATTGGAATCAAAGGCACGCAACAAAGACTAGTTTACCAGGAAGGATTCTGGGAAAAGTGCAGCTTCATTATTCTCAATTTTCTGTACAACAATACAGAACGAAGAAAAAAAAAGCCAGGCCTGTAGTCTCTGTTAATAAAAAAGGGCCCAGCAAGCTTCATCCCAATGATGATTGTGTCTGAGTCAAACTCCATTTCAATTTCAATTTGAATCCTTTTTTTTCACTTTTGATCTGTTGGAGTGGTTGCACAATTGATTGAATAGTAAAAACAGGCCGGTGAAACAGTCAACATCACACAGATGTGACTGAGGAAGATTGTTTGGGGTTTTTTGTTTTGTTTTTTTTTCCTCTTTTTTCACTATAATTGTCCAGTTTGCTCTCTGCCTCTTAGCTCATTGAAGGACACATGGATACATGTTTGTTAATGAAATGGGATGAGACAAATAGTGGAGCATATGGGCAAATGTTCTCTGACAAAGTGGGATGGAAGTTGAGGTCAACAAGGGGAATAAAAGAGTTTGGAGAAAATGAAAACTAAATGAAAATACAATGGCTGTGTTTGCCTTTGGGATGTGCATGCATGCTTGTTTCGAAATGGGATGTTTATGAAATCCTGTGTGTTCGTGTTTGTGTGTCTGTGTGTGTGTCCGTGGGTCTGTGTATGTTGGAGCAGAGATTAGATGTACTAAGCCTCTTATGTGTTGGTTGTCCTTAATTTGCGTCTGCTCTGGGTCCTAGTGCGTCCAAACTACCGGCAGTCCTTCATCACAGAGCAATTTCCGCACAATCAACTCGTAGCATCACATGTCATGTAACATTAAAATACATAGTCTTATTAAAAAGGCATTAACGTATAGTACTTACTACCATTTGTATGTGATTATGCATAGGTCCAGATACTTTTTTTTTTACAAGATTACATTTTTCAATCTAAATCACTTTGAGGATGACGAAAATTAATAAAACTGAATAAATGAGACAACCAGTTTCACTAATCTATTGTACAAACTGCTTTCTCATAAGAGTGCAGAGTTGTTAACTTATTTCATCCTTCTTATAATATTAAACCAAGGATTAATAACCCAATAAACATATCGCAGTATGTTTCTGTGCTATTTCTAAGTATTGTGTGACTGTTAAGTGCTTACTGTATTTGGTTGGGTGTAATTACTGTAGGCCTATCAGTGAAATTTTCAATAATATTTGCACAGCGGGCGCATCAAAAAGAATCTTTCACTGTTTTTAAAAAAATAATATTTTACAATGTAAAAATATATTTTTTAGAGCATTTAAAGAGCCAGATGTTCCCTAAATGTATCATTTTTGTATTCACATGTGCAAACACCACAGTTACAGGACTGTTGACTAAATTACATGGATATGTATGTCCCAATGCTATTTTACTTGACGGATTAAGATAATTATTTGATTGATTACAAATGATTCCACATTTTGTTACGACGTATTGTATTATTGTTGTAGTATTGTTACATGAATCATAAAAAGGGCAGAAAAAACAACAACAGAAAGAGCCGTTAATCAGAGCTAAAAGTTAAAAACTTAAGAGATTCGTTTGTTTCTTGACAAAGACTTTGCATAAAAATAGCATGAGAGTATTTAAAGGGGTGGTGTGTAGTTTTGGACTAAGTAATAATGCAAACTCAGAGATATTTATTAACTCCATATCTGAATAAAAAAGCTGTTCTCAGAGGAAAATAAGGTCCAAGAACAGTTAGAAAGGTTAGAAAGGTGGCATGGTCCGCCACATATAAACAATTAAAACAATATGAAATTGTGCTGTCCTGCTCGGTCAGTTTGTTTATTCAGTTCTTTCAGTCATGACAACAAATATAGTTTGTCTATTTAGTTTGTTTAGGCATGGGAAAATAAATTACTGAATATCTTCCTCTCCTGATTAAAATGTCTTCCCAACAAACTACAGAATGCACCTTTAACGTAATTTGGCCTAAATAGAATAGCCTCCGAAATAAAATGCGACAGAGTCTGAAGGAAGAAGGTGCGCGAAGTGTGCGCGTGCACAGCAGTGTTGCGAGCAGTGTCGCGCGCGCACCGAGCCACATATCTCAAGTCTCTGGTTTTCCCGCCGTTTTTTCTCCCTCTTTCTGTTAATTGGGAGTCTCGAGACATTCTTGTTGTCGGACTCCCCACAGCTGGCACGAGCGCAGCTCAGTGAGCGCTCCTGCTGTCTGTTAGCTAACCCCAGGCCGTTAAAGACAACAAACAAACAACAAACAAACAAACAAACACACAGACAAACAAACGAAGCGTACCTGGATATGAGCAGGTGAGGCGTCCATTTGAGACAGGAGCTATCCAAACGTCGAAACACACACACACAGACACACACACGCAGGCCTCCTACACTCAAACAGCTACACACACATCCCTCAGCAGGTGAGGACATTTTATTTAGAATCGTTCAAACACGCCGGTAAAGTCTCTCTGTCGCTCTGTGTGTGTCTTTATATCTCCGCTTTGGCTTTACAGAGCTAGATAAACCCCTTATACAGTTTGGGCTGTAGCTACATGGGTCTGTGTGTGTGCGTGTGTGTGTGTGTGTGTGTGTGTGTGTGGATTTTAAACTATAAGAAATCCGATTCAATTAACAAGCGCAGAGAATCGGCTTTGGACACTGTGAAATTGTCTCGCGGCAGAGGATGGTACAGGCAAGACTGACGAGCCCAGAGAGGAGAGCCACGACCCAGCGTCTGAAAACACACACCGAGGCCTCTGCCCGACTGTGTTTTGTTGGAAATTAATGCAACGATAAAACGAAATTACCTTTTAAATTACAACTATCCTCAGTTTAGTCGTTTGGACCAACATTAAATTCAGGGAAAAAACGATGGCTATTTTATTTTTTAGCAGTAAGGATCTAAGGCCTCAGGTTACCTGTCAATAGTTAAGTACAACTAATAATATGGAAGGCTGTGAAACACTTAAAGGTGCATTATGTAGTTTTGGGAAATACATTTTAATCAGAAGAGAAATATTTGTATGCCTAGCAAGCTAAATAAATAAACTGTTAGTTTTCATGACTGAATAAACTAAATAAACACACTGAACTTAAAGGACAACACAATTTCATACTGTTTTACTTTGTTGATATGTGGCGGACCCTGCCAGCTTCCCAGCTTCAAACAGTGTTCGTGGACCTTATTTCCTCTGAAAACAGCCTGTTTACGCAGTCATGGAAAAAAAATCATATGTCCGAATTGGCACTGTGACCTTAAGAATATAATAAGAATTAAAATTCTGAGTTTGAACTTGTTTTCCAAAGCTACATAGTGTCCCTTTAACTTTATGTGTTCTTCAGCGTACATAACTTTAACTGTCCGCAGTGTGTCTGCAGTTACATTATGGAAATCAACCAGTCACATATTATGCAAGCTGGAATATTATAACAACATTACAATTATAAAGATAATAATTATTATTGTTATTGACTATAGTGAATGGATGAATGGGCCGGAGGGAGCATGTTGGGGATCAGAAGGGGATTTAATAGCAGAACAACGCGCTCTTTGTGCTGCTTTTAATCCGGCCTGTACCCCCTTCTCCGCTTCTCAGTTGCTCCACCTCTGCCTCCACACTCCGGCAGGGTCGTCCAATTATTTTAGGAAGCCAATTTCGAAATGCTTCATAACAATTACAAAACCTGAAAACGGCTCGAAAATAAAATTGAGTAAATTATAATATGGGTTTTATAATTTCGTGAAGTGAGCTTTCCATGTGCCTCCATAAAACCAATTTTAATTCTATCTTCACTTCTTTCTGTTTTGATAATTGCATTTGAAAAAAAAGTATTCTTTATTCATCATATGTGGACTACATATCAACAGGTGTCAGTAAAGTTTTAAAGTGTTTATCAAACATGAATATGAGATAAGCATTGTTTCAGATCATCCTTCCATGCACATCATATATAGCACTATAGGCCCGAGGTGAATAGTGTGTGTGTGTGTGTGTGCGCGCGCGCGCGCGCCTGTGTATTTGCATGAGCGCGACTGAGAAAGAGAGAGAGAGAGAGAGAGGGAGGGAGGGAGGGAGGGAGAGAGAGAGAGAGAGAGAGAGAGAGAGAGGGAGGGCTCTGGGTGTCTACTTCGATAAGAAGTTACTTCTAATTAGCCAGCCTCCTCTTGCTCGCCTCACTTGTCCACTCTGCAGATCCACATCATCTCCTCAGGGACCAGGTACCGTCAGGGGCCCTTGCAGTTGTCAGCACCCTTCCGACGGCAGGCGGCCGAACCGTTTTGGACCTTCTGCTTTTGGTACCTTTCACCTGCCGACGCACCGCAATTACGCACGACTTGGATGGACAGACTGCTCCATTGTTAGCCTACAATTTTAAAGTGGTGTCTAAATTTGTTGTCTGTGGTTGATTTTAGTGGCTGTTGTCCTTCTTATCTGGATAGAGGAAGCATAGAATACGCAGCCGGTCCCTAAATCTGCTGTGTTTTTACGCGTCAGGTGAACACAGGTGTTAGGACGCACCGCCGGTTCTCCTACAGTTAGAGCCGCAGGTGTCTGGTCTGAAAGCTCCAAGTCAGAGCTGCATTTAAAGGCAATACAGACCAACAAAGGAAAAAAAAAATCAAAAACAACAACGAAGTGACAAACAAGCCAGGGTAAAATATAAAAACAGAGAGGGAGGGAGTGACAGAAAAAAACGAGAGAGATAGAGAAAGAGAGAGAGAGAGAAATAGAGAGAGAGAGAGACACCCCCTGGAGACTAGCTAGGAGACCCGGCCCCCGGTCTGAGAGAAGGAGAGAGAGAGTGAGGGAGTGAGGGAGTGTTTTAAAGCCGGCAGGAGGCATGATGTCCTACATTAAGCAACCCCATTACGCCGTGAACGGGTTAACGCTGTCCGGCCCGGGCATGGATCTGCTCCACTCCACCGCCGTTGGATACCCCAGTAAGTACTCACCTGTGATTTATGACTGTATCATTTTTCCAATGAATTTAAACCTGTCAATGCAGTGTTATTTCATGTGGGGGGGAAAAAAGAGGAAAAGTTTGTTTGTAAATGCAGAAACTGAAATAATTCAGGGTTAATATCGTTGTATATTTTGCGTAAAATGCTTCTTAAAAAAAAAAAAAAAATCCCGATTCGCAACTTGTATGTAATTTTTTAAAACGCAGAAGCGAGGTTACGAGTTATGGTTATGAATAGATGTCTCTGATTCTTCAAGCACCACAACATGTGTTCACTTGACCTATAAGTTCAGGATTATAGAGTCAAAAAACAATTACAAAAATGTGTGTGAATAGAAAAGGCAGCCTGTTCTCACACAGACTTAACATCAAAACAGACTCCAATCTGTTGCTCTTATCGTGTAACCTATTTACTAAAGGATGCACATTGGGCTTTATTTTTAAGCCACTATGTATTTTAATGAATGAACACTTCTTGTATTGTTCTGACGGGCTACATTGCCTGATCGGCATCTGTCATCCTTGAGAAGAGAGTCTGAATGAAGTGATGCCGAGGTTTGGCACCGATGACAGAAGGCGTGTTACAAAGCTGGGCCTTCTTGACGCCGATTAGAGTCTGAATCAACGGAATGTTGAGGCAGTCTTTAAAATTCAGAATCAGTGCTCCGTGGTGACTTTCGATTCGTCACTTTGTATATTTCGATTCGAACAGTCTCGTTTGAGGAAAGAGCGAACCACACGGCCTGCTCAATCGTTTCATTCGATCTGTTTAAAAACAATTAAAAACAGCATATTTATTCTGGTGTGTGACACCAATATATATTAAACACCAGGCGGTATTTTGAAGCTCACGTTCTTCAAAATAAATTAATAAGAAATATATATAAATACAGCGTAATTCTCGGACACATCGGAGCTCAAATAACTAACTTGGTTCATATCGCATTAAATTAGTTCTTGATTAAAATGGCCTACATTAATAGCGCATTTAGCGACTTAAATAGCCTAATATAGATTGTAACTTTGTGCTGTGTTCGTCCTTTCTGCCTGTTGAATTGTGTTGGAAGGGTTTTTCTTTTTGTGTGTGTTAAATGTTGGAAGATACGTGGTCTTTATAGATATGGGCCTTTTGGTAACGTTGTCCCATCGCAGGATGTTTTAAGTAACAACGTAATAATAACAGCATGGTATTATTGATATCATCATCAATAATAGTAATAATAACAATAATAATTATAACAATTATAATAATAATATAAATTGTCTTTTTTTTCTTCTTTCTTGTAGACACACCGCGTAAACAGCGTCGGGAGCGCACCACCTTTACACGCGCACAGCTGGACATCCTCGAGGCTCTGTTTGCCAAAACCCGCTACCCAGACATCTTCATGAGAGAGGAGGTGGCCCTCAAAATCAACCTGCCCGAGTCCAGAGTCCAGGTAACGCATTACGAACCAGTGGGCAGAGCTTTGAGTCAGTGTTGAATGTTCTAGTAACACAGGTTCTAGAATGAACTCGGACAGTATGCTAAGGTTTAAAAGAGTAAATGAGAAAAAAAATTCATCAAAAATTATGAAATGCACTTTGAATATTTATGTAAAGTTGTGTGCTTGATAATACATTTTAATAATAAAAGTACTGATTTTTATGATTAACCTCTTCTCTGATTCATACCTGTCATCCTCCAGGTCTGGTTCAAGAACCGTCGTGCCAAGTGCCGCCAGCAGCAGCAGCAGAGCACAGGCCAGTCCAAACCACGCCCTCCTAAAAAGAAGGCATCTCCTTCTCGCGAGGCCAACAATGATGCCAGTGCCAACCCCACCAATGGACCCTACAGCCCTCCACCCCCTCCTCCAGGCACCGCCATCACTCCCAGCTCCAGCTCTGCTAGCGCCACCGTGTCCATCTGGAGCCCAGCCTCCATCTCCCCGCTGCCAGACCCCCTGTCTGCCTCCACCACCCCCTGCATGCAGCGCACCACCTACCCCATGACCTACACCCAGGCCCCAGCCTACAGCCAGAGCTACGCAGGCTCCTCCTCCTACTTCACTGGTCTGGACTGTAGCTCCTACCTGTCCCCCATGCACCCACAGCTGTCGGGCACTGGAGGTGCCCTGAGCCCCATCACAGCCTCCTCGATGGGTGGGCCCCTCAGCCAGTCCCCCGCATCGCTCTCCTCGCAGGGCTACACAGCCGCCTCGCTGGGCTTCGGAGCCGTCGACTGTCTAGACTACAAGGACCAAGCTGCCTGGAAGCTCAATTTCAATGCCACTGACTGTCTGGACTACAAAGACCAGAACTCCTGGAAGTTCCAGGTCTTGTAAATAACAAGTGGGAGGTGGGGAGGGAAGGGGAGAGGGCGAGAAGTGAGAAATTGAAGTGGGGTGCATAACCCAAGATTACTTTTGGTGTGTTGTAGAGAAAGGAAGAGACCTTGGGACACATAAATCGATTAATCATATCAGCTGAAGAACTAATGAGTTGAAATTATGCCGTCATTTTCTTCTAAACAATGTGTGTGGGAGTAAACTGACCTGATGATGCTCGGCTCGGTGATTGTAAGATAGACATATCAGTAATGTTTCCAAGTTAAGTGACACAAATATCAGTCTTGAAATCAAGGAATGGCTGTGTACAATAAAATCAAATTACTGAGAAAGAACAACAGCTTTAATTGTCCAGTCGGTTTGAGGAAATTGTTGTGATTAAAGCCGTTCTTGGCTTAGACCACATTTGAACTTCAGAGCTTACTTTTTCTAAATTACCACAGCACGACACTTCAATGACCAGCAAGGTTACGGCATAGACAGCCTTGAAGTCGATGTATCACAGGACACAAGGACTGACGAGGGCCTACCCTCGCGTTTATCTCTTCCTTCTAGACTTTGTCTTGTGTTTTATGTGATGTATTTCTTTTATAAAGCTGCTTTTCATCAGCGAGCTGACTCAAAAAGCTTTGAGCCAAACAACTGAACGCACGCAATCGACATGTTAAGGAGGTGTCTTTACAGGGTGGCCGCTAAATTCGATACCACGTGAAAAACATCTAGCAGACAGAAGCTGATGATTCCCAGTAGCCTTGTGTGATACTGACCCTCTGCAGCCTGTGTGTGATACGAGCGGAGGGGGTAGAGTTGGTCACTGAAGTGACTGCAGTACAAACCTGTTGCCTTTGAGCATGGTTGAACCTCATTAGCAGAATGTTTCGTACATTGTTAGTTTAATAGGATCACCTCCAGACAATTCAGGCAACAATGGTCTCATTGTGGCTATTGGCAGTCGAGTACTCCCCCCCCCCCCCCCCCCCTCCCGTCCCCCCACTCCATCTCACAGTTTGTGCACGAGGTTAGCGGAGTTTAGAAGCAGTTCTTGAATCTACGAATGACTTTAATGTAAACTTCTTTTTAGCCGATAAACTGCTCCAGTGAGGTGAGTGCTGATGGGAGAGAAGACTGCACCAGGGAAAGGGAAGGGACTGGGCCGCCATGCAGCCCCCCTTTGCACAGAGAGTTTGGTGCCTCTCTCAACTCCAACCTGTAAAGATGTGATGGGTACAACTATATGTGTTTGATGTACGTTTGATTCTTTTTTTTTTTTTGTATTAGAATTAAACAATATTATGTTTCTTGAAAAAATTGTGAATTCGTTGAAGTAAAAACTGTGGTAATTTGTTTTGAAGTTAATATTATTATCAGTATTATTACTCTCAATATTATGTCTTCAGCTGACATGGACTTTGCTAATAAACAGCTTTTTTTTGGTTCTTCTTTTGTAAATATAAAAACTTGAAAATGCAATCATGTCTGGTATCAGCAGCCAGTTGTTACGCAGGCGCTCCACCCACCAGAATCTCTCTCTTTCTTAATTTCTAGAAAACTGCCAACTTTTTACTTTTCTGTTTATATTTTTCTGTTTTCTGCTTCTTCTTCATCTTCTTTTTTTTTTTCAAACTCAGGGGTTTATCCAGTAAAAGTAGCAGTAATAGGATACATGCTGTCTATGCTTCTTAATCATTTACTCTACTTTTATCTTTTGCATTACTATAATCTTCTCTGCTTATTTTTCTGATGTGAATTATTTTGTACATTTCATTTGTCTCCTGTGTTCGACCAGTCTCACCACTACCATGCTAGATAGCGATGATGTTTCTGAGACATTAAACGACTTCATTGAAGCCCATTGTGTTCTGTGAATCATTGGATTTGAGTGTTTGTCTGTCTCTTTGGCTTCAGGTTGAGGTACACCTGAGACATAAGCTATTCTTCTATATCTCTACCCATTGAGGGCTGCAGTGTCAAAACATCCAGAGATGGTGGGTGGGGGGGGGGGTTAGGAATCAGCTTCTGGGTGCATTCCACTAATCCATACAAGAGGTTGAGTTAGTATAAGGCAGAGATGAGAGGGAACAGGGCAGACAGGGCACAAAACAGAGCTACCGCCAGCCTCAAGCTGAAGTATGAAAGATGAGCGGATTATTATGGATTGCTAAATGTTTCTCTGTGTCGCATCCACCTGTAGGCCAGAGGGTCAGCCCCCCGGAGGTTGTGAGGAGTGCACTGGATGAAAGGTTTCAATTCACGGTTCGAAATGCTCAATAACTCAAAAAGAGGCAGTGCATCTTTATCCTGTAACACAATAATTATTACACGTACAGGAAAAAAATATCCAACATGTGATACAGCCAGTGCTATTTGTTTGTGCCATGGCTCTAGGGGTGGCAATATTTGTCATCTGTCCATCATTTTTGTCCAGATTGAAATACTTTCACACCTTCTGTACAGACGATCATGGTCTCCAGACAATGCATCCTGATTACGTTGGTGATCATTTGACTTTTCTTCTGGTGCCACCATGAGGGTGACATGTAATCACTTTGTTAGTCTCTTTTAATGAGTCACCCTCATCAGGTCAAAATCTTAATTTGCCCAATAATTTGTTATATGTCTAAATGCTGGCAAAACAAGTGACATTCCCATCAAGCTTTGGTGTGCTTTGTACCAAGTGCTAATGAAAGATATTACATTTCCGCATTAAAATGTCAAACGACTAGACCGTTGTTACATATATTTAATGAAGTGTGTGCTTGTATTTCCCCAAATGCTTCCAACAGTGTTCAAGCAGAGAAATCCATTATTGTATTAATGGTAAGGATTTTTTTATTTGGTCGCCCGTTGCTATAACTTCTTGGGAACCACTAATAAAAAGTCCGACCACTCGGTCAGGAAGGAAGTCGTCTAAAACATGACTAAACATCATGTGATAAACCTGACCTTCTCCCTGAACACTTCAGGGTCACCTTAGATAGATTTAGATTGCAATGTTGATTGCATAACCATGAAAACAACTCCCTTGATCCCACGCTGCTTTACAACATTGTCAAACTACCTCTTTTGTGTTCGTTGTTTTACACGGACTTTAAGAAACCTTTGTGACTGCAATTACATGTGAATTTAAATGTTAGCATGCTACCATGCTAAACTAAGATGGTGGACATGGTAAAAACATATACCTGTGCGGCATCAACATGTTCCAGTAGCTTTGTCATTGGGTGCATGTTAGCATGCAGACGTTAGCAATTAGCTCATGGCACCACTGTGTGTATATGTAGCCTCATGAAGCTGCTAGCGTGGCTGTTGACTCTTGGACTGTTTTCTCCAGGATGCATGTAGCCTATGTTTGGATTGAGGTCACTGCTACTGCTTAAAACATGATATTTTATCAGAACTTAAGCAAAAAATATGGGAGCCAATTCAAAATGTTGAACCTGCAAACTGTGAAATGCCTGTTATTCAGCTAAACACGATCAGACAGATATTTAATGCTGACCACTGTTACACTATCGCAACCTGTATTACTCGCCTTGGCTGGTTGTTGCACCTCTCTTCTCAGACCTTGCCCAGTAACAGCGAGTCTCTACCTTCTGACTGGGATTTAGCCTGAGAACACAGAGTAGGGCTCAGCCCCATGGTGACACAGCATAATACTGGCCCCGCAGTCCAAAAGCTCTTTACAAAGTCCAGTGAACTAGGGTCACTGACGGGCTTGCATGGGTTTTAAAGGGTGTTCATTGACCATGATATAGAAACACTGAATCCTAAACTTTCAAAAGTTAAATCTTAAAAGGTTATTGAGTTTCAATTCAGCATGAAAGCATGAAAACTTAGATAGATAGATAGATAGATAGACAGATAGACAGATATATAGATAGATAGATAGATAGATAGATAGATAGATAGATAGATAGATAGATAGACCCCCTCCTTTGCACCTCTAATCCCCCAACAGCAGCATGGACTCTGAAGCACAGACAGAGACACAGATACACTCAGGACTTAGAAATATGATTCATTTCTTTCCTCTCTCTAATCCCTCACAAACAAGCTGGTGGCCAGCCTGCTCTGGAGGCACACTGTAATCATGCCACAGGCTGCTGCCAGAGATGACCAGCCTCCCCATCATCCCTCCCTCCCTCCCTCCCTCCCTTCTTCCTCCCTCCTGCCTGCAGTCCATTTTCCTCTTAATCGATTCCTAATCCCAACGCCACCAAGCATACACGCGCTGAGCACATGCCAAATACACACGCACACACACACACACACACACACGTAAAGACACTTACACAATCATGAAACATACATATATGAATAGACCCACACACGCATGTATACAGATGCAAACAGTCATCATGATCACACAGACAATGGCGCACACATACACACACACAAACACACACACACACACACACACACACACACACACACACACACACACACATTCAGAAACAAAAATAAAATGAAAAAGAAATCCATGTTGAAACCATCATTTCAGAGCAGAGTAGGAACATTTTGTATTGTTATGTGGGAACAAAACAAAGTCTGATCAGCTTGAAACAGCATTTGGAAACATTATCTGTAGGGTTGTTCTTGTTTGTTCGTATCAACAAAAACTTAATTAAAGTTTACCAGCAGTGTCTGCCCATACATGAGTGATACTTTCAAAGGTACAGTGGCTCAAACTGTGATCATTTAAACATGGTTTTGAATGCAGATGCCAATTGAGTCAGCATCAGTTGGGCCTGAAGACTTCAAGTGTACTACTTAAGAACATAAATAAAAGCCTAAATGAGTTTATTGTAATTGTTTATATTAAAGATGGAAAAGGTTACTTTATATGGAAGAAAAAAGGGTGACTAACAAGGTTTTTCTATGGGATGAACAAATGACTGGGTCTTGGACAAGACATGTGCATACACTGTTCTGTTATTATGGAGTGGACAAAGTATTTTTAATAATGAAAAGGTCAACATCTGTACATTCAGAGAATCTATGCTTTGTGGGTATAAAGAGCCTTGAGTTATGGATATATGGACTAATCCAAAACTACATACATTTAGGATAATAACATTTTAATATAGCACTGAGAATCATGTTTGATATAATTCATGTGCTCAGCTGAGATTTGATATTGAAGCACTTATGGTTGAAACTGGACACCAATCCAGTCAATGTGGAAGAAGAAAGCAGGATATGTTGTTTGGCTGATATGGGAAATGAGTTAAATTTGTTTTGTACTGTCCTTCATATGGATGATGCACATAAAATGTATTTTTGTAATGATTTGAAATTTATTTTTTAATCTTTTCAATATATATATACAGTATATATTGGAACACAGAACTAAATAGCTAAGTAACCTTAACTGACTAACTATTACAAACATTTATTCAGTTTAACTAACGAAGTATTGTCATTGTTAAAGTCTTTTTGATGCTTTAATATGCTGCTACCAGATCCATAAAAAATAGCTTCAAACAGGCCTTTGAAAAGAGTGTCATTCATCATTGTCGTAAATTGTACAATTGAAGAAATAATCTAAAAATGTTACAGAAAAACATCACTCATTACATCAGCACAATTCACAAATAGTGCAACTGTAAAAAATGAGGTAGGTCTCAATAAACAATGCCACAATAATACATTCAACCTTTTTTCTCTGATTTTATGAGACAGAATGTTAACAATATTGTTGATTGTTAATATGTGCACAGTCAACTGGTAATAAATGCAGAATGAAAGCTTATTAATGTAATATGGCATCAAAAAAGCTTGGTAAGGATTCAACAAAGACAGCAAGTTAATTATGTTAACTCAGTGAATGTTATTAGAAACTCATTAGGCTTTTATTAACGTTGCTAAGCATCTATAAACTGTTAACAAGCGTTCTTATAATTGCTTATATATATCTGAAAATAGCATATTAACAAATGGAGTCTTATTACTAGATAATTGTTGATTTTATTAATTGTAACTCTTAATAAGCATGTTAAAGGGCCTATTATTATTACTATATAATTTACAACTATCAACCAACACTTATCACAATGGCCCTCATATAAAGTGTTTCCTCCTTCTAGGAAGAAATGAACAATCTGCTTTAAATGTCTGGCCTTAAATATGATTACCATGGCACAGCCACAACTGAAAACACTGTGAAGCAAACAGTCAGTCACATGAATAGCAAAACTGCTTTGTATTTGGCTCACTCTGTCTTTTGTCATATTGATCATCATTTGCATGAGTCGTTAAATAAGATTTGTAAAATGTGCAGTAATGCTGCTAAATCGTGCAGTGCTGCAGTGTAAGTAGGTGTGAGTGATCTGCGGCTAGTTGTGGTAACAGGATCAGTATTACAGTATGAATGGATCAACCAGCCACTGTCAACCTCAGCATACACTTCTGCTTAGGGCTTTAGTGCAGATTACAACTTAACACCTAGTTAATATCACTAATAGTAAAAGTCAGAGTTTAGAGCCACAGATTAATGATATGCTGGACTGGGGCAGTTGTCTGGATTATGGGGGCATTTGGCTTCCGGTGCTAGTTAGAATATCAAACACAAGTGTGATCAGAGACACTGATCCGAGGGGCAACAGGTTGCTGATGTCTCTCTCGCTACATTTCTGATCTTTACAACCTCGCCCCAGTGAGTCTTTGCTGCTTCATGCGAGGTGAACTGGCAACAAACCTTTTTATTTACCCCCTTTTTCCTCCACAGTTTCCTCAGAGACTTCATGCTTTCTTCCTGATGCATGTAAGATATCTCCACACATGTTCCTGCCACCCATCCTTCGTCTGCCCCTTCCTCCGTGCCACCTCCCCCAGTGTGCCCCCTCGTTCCTTCCACTCTACCTCTCCTTGCAGTTTGTTATTCTTGCTGATCTAATTTAGAGAATGTCCCAAATCCTCTTAGTGTCCTGCGCCCTCAGCGCAACATTAAGTGAATTAGACAGGATTACCGTCTCCCTCTTGCTCCTCCTCCTCCTCCTTCCCGTCCTCCTCCTCCTCTTCTTCATCTCCGCGCTGTCACTTTCCTCATCATCCCACCTCCCCTATCTCTCCCCTTGCATGTCCATCATTCTCCTGACATTTCTCTTTTCATCGGCAGGATTAAGGCCTTCTCCCTCCCCAGATGACAAATTGGTTCCAATGTTCCCCCGGCGACAGATGCTCTCGCAGGCCCAGTGCATCATGGGACATAAAGTATTGTTAATTAAACTTCGACCCCTTGCATATATACATGGATAAAAATCCTGACATGATGCAGATAAAGTCCACCAAACATCATCGTTTAGGCTACAGCACGAATTGGGAGATGAAGTTAGTTCTGACCGGGGTTACTCACTGCTTCACTTCTTTTCACTTTCTACTCCCACAATAAAATCTAGTGCTCTCCACTTTTTACCGGATAGAACAATGTAAGAGCCATGTTTCCTTGTTGTATGACTGTCTCTACATGACTTTGGTTGGACTGCAGGCTGGAGTTACCTCAGAACCAGTCAGGCCATCCAGCTCCAGTTTCATGCCAGTGGGATGTAGTCTAATCCGGAGTCTGGCTCCCTAAGGTTCACCCTGATCTCTGCCGTGCCAGTACAGGGTCAATTTAGGATCCTGAGTGCCTACAAGGACAAAACCACGTGATGGAATTCAGATTTTTCTTTTCTTTTCTTTTCTTTTCTTTTCTTTTCTTTTCTTTTCTTTTCTTTTCTTTTTCCGGATTGCACCTTACCATCCAACATGCATGCATGCCGATATATTGTTAAACTGGCCACAAAACTCTGTGAATTTTCTGCTATCAAATTTTTCTTTTGTCAAAATCAATGCCAACCCATCGTGTGTCACCCTCAAAAAAATGATTGGAATTGAGAGAACCATGCATGACATGAAATCAGATAGTAAAGCCTACAGGTAAACGACTGGGTTGAATACACACAGAGTAGATAAATCAAGAAGTAGAGGTGCTTACCTTTTTTGGGTTCAGGTCCCTCACAAGGACTCACAGGATAAGTCTCTGGTGTTGTGAGTTGATGGACATCAGAATCAAGAAAGATAGAACACATATCCACCACACATAATAACATTATGTACCAAATTAGTGGATAACTGACCTCTTCATGCCTCTAAAAATGAGATTGAGTTAAAGATGACTCTTTAGTTAAACACTTTACAACCAGAAGACATATGCAACCAGTGACGAGGGGTCGCGGCAGATATAACATCAGCGTTAAAGGGAGATAAACTGGAATGTTGGAATCCACTGACCCTAAGATAGCGGAGAGCAAAAATATCATCTAACTCATCATGCATGCCTGGTATTGTTTCTCTATAATTAATGAATACATGGAAGTAACAAAGGGTTGAAAAAAACATAAAACGATACGAAAGTTTTTCTGTTTACCAACTTAAACCCCGCATTGAAATCATCAATAAATTACATTTTCCTCACACTCTTTGTTGAATTTTGATTTTGATTTTGTTTTGGTAGGTTTTGGTAGGTTTTTTTTTTTTTTTTTTTACAAAAATCAAGACCATTTTAAACATCTTCTCTTTTAGACACTCTTCAAAGGATGTTGTACATTTGTCTATCTAACTCTGAAATTGCATGATGTCATCAAAACCGGCACTGAACACATGCAATACTTAGCTATGAGTAAACTGGACTCAATTGAATTAAAATTACATTTTTAAATTCATCCGTTTTATGACCACTGACAACATAGTAAGCCATAAACTGTCTGATTATTGGCTATATTCAGTGTTCAGTGTACAGCTAAAAGCCCAGCTGTTTTTGTCGGAGATATGGAGGAACACTTCTTTATTTTAAGACATTGTGCCAAAATTTACAAAAGTTTATACAGAGCATGCTTTTCTTTTCTTTTTGCCTTTACATGATAATGATAATTCTTTGTTCAAGAAGAACTATAGGCCACTGTTTGTAATAATACACACATAACAGAGATGTGTTTTCTACATTCACATTTAGATATAGAAACTTAGATCCATACTAAGTATTTTGCTGTAGTATTACAGTCTGAGAGTTCTGGCCTGAGCTTCTGAACTTTGCCCCCGTCACTCCATCACCCTCCAGCCCTGCTTCTTATTTATTTATCTGACTGACTGCATGGTGAAAACATCTTTCATCCTCTGCAAAATGATTTCACATATGTTTTATTCCTCTAGAGCTCCACTTTGTCGAACACACTTTGTGGCATTGAGAGCATCAGACGTGGAACAACGACCTCTGCATTCTCCAATCCCCCTTTTAGTGTAAACCCTGCGTACATCCCTGCATATCTTCACCCCCTCCTCCCCTCTGAACTCCTCTTTCTTTGTCTCAATCTCTCACTCATTGCTATCTCTCATTTCTTCTCTCTCTTTTTCTTTCCTCTCTTCATCTGCGGCCCATCTGAACACCCCTCCCCACACACACACACACACACACACACACACACACACACACACTCCTCCTTCCTCACTTTCAGTAATTCCAGCCTTGCCTCCCTCGCTCGCTCCGTCGCTCGCCCTAATCCAGCTCTGACCTCAATCCCGTGATGTAACAGGTCATGTGATGTTGGGAGAGAGAGAGAGAGAGAGAAATAGAAGGGGGGGGGGGGGGGGAGAGAGAGAGAGATAGGGGAACAGGGGACGTAAAGTGGGGAAACATGGTCTAATCCCCGATTCTGGAGCCATAGAGCAATCACAAACTGATGGGGTGTGGAGGTCAGGGGGTGCCTCCATTAAGTTACAAAATAATAGTCAGACATACACTAATGCACTCACACACACATGCCAGCACACACACGCACATACAAGCATGCGCGCGCACACACACACACACACACACACATACACCCTCTGGAAACAACAAGTCAACATGTTTGTTTCATCTCTGTGACTCAGTGGCTATTTACATTCCGATTTGTCTGCGTCCTGCCAACGACAAACACATCAACCAGTCTGTTTTTGACTGAGGGCCAGCTCACACTCACACAAATATTTATTGTGTGCCATTTCATATATATTAGATTAATAATAATAATAATAATAATAATACATTTTATTTGTACAGCGCTTTTACAGCTCTCAAAGACGCTTAAGCTCTATATATTAATTTAAAGCGCCTTTACAACCCAGTAGCCATGTGGCTGATGGTCTGAATATCACGAGACTTGATATAGACCTCTAATATGCTGTATATTCTAAAACATGAGGAAGTGTCTAAAACATATGGAAGTTCATTTCTGCCACTTAAATGAGCTATTTTTGTCATAATTATTGGTAACATCTCATAATTATCACATAGTCACATTATCACATAGTATTCATAAAAAAGACTTAATACAACAAAAAATAATAAAAAGCAAAAAACATGCAGTGGGTTGGTATTGTTTCAAATGTCAATTTATGAAAGATTATTTATAGCTTTTATGAAAAAATAAATAAACAAAGGAAAAAAGGATGAATTCTCAGTTGGATTCCATCGCACAAAATGTCTTCCTTTCAGCTGGAACACACTTCGAGTTCTTGTATTAAAACTTTTGTCAGACAGGGAAATATACTCACTCTAATATTCTATTTTTTTCAGGTTCACGCGCCTCATCTTCCCCATTACAGCACGTTCATACAAATATTTGTTGAAGTGTAAACAGAATATATTTTGTCAGCAATCTGAGGGAAATGGGAAAAGAACAAGCAGGACTGCGGAGCATGTGGCAATGTGTTTGTTGTTTTTGCTTGCACTGTGCGTCTTATGTAATGCTGTAACTGGTCATCGGGAGGAGCTGTAGAGAGACAACACAGCACAGCGACAGAGGGAGGGCGAGGGAGCGTGTTTCCACAGGGACTGGTGTACCTTCTCCTCTCCCTCCCCTCTTGTTTCTGGTAGCAGTGTGACCAGAGGAGCACATGGCCTGCCAGACACATGCCAGACACACACGCACAAAAAAATGCAAACATGTACAACACAGCAACGCACTTCACTGTCATGAACAGCGAGAGAAAAGCGACTTCGGAGCAGCTCGAAACTGATGAAACAGGTCGAGTCATAGTCTTTGAGACACTTTTCACATGTATCTGCTGGATGGGAGATCTACTAGAGGTGTAAGGGATGAATTTGTGACGTCAATACGACCAGACTGGAAAGCCAATCACGGCCCAATGTGCAGTTTACACAATTGTGATGGTGGTAGGATCAGGCATCTTCAAAAAATACAGTAAATACTCAGTGCTAAGCAGGATCAAAACTACCAGTCACAACCGGTCAAACTATACACACATTCGATCCTTTTTTGAAAGGAATGACTATTTGTATAGTTTGGCCTACAGTCACCTTCGATTCAATCCGAGGTGAAGAAACTACATCCATGCAGTGTGAGGTTGTGAAGTCAGGCACACTGTATTTGATGGAGTTGGCAGATGCCAAGATGCCTCCAAAATGTTGAAGGGTAAGGCTACAATGTAGACGTGTGGTGTCTGATGAAAATAATAACAGATTATTTCAGGGAAAAGGGGAAATACAAGTAACATGATGAAGAAACATGGAGAACAGTTCGGGGTGGACAGCTGCAATGTGTTCACAAGTCCAACTGCTTCTTCGACAACCTTGCTTTGGACAGCCTCTAGTATGTAACAAAGATTGCTTTTTATGTGCTTTTGGAAGCAACAATATTAAGTTTAGTTTTAGCAAGGCTATTAAGCATATCACACCCAAATTATTATACTAGGCAGAGTTTTATATACGTGTTAAAAGATGGCTGGAGGGGTTCTTCATTTTGTTTAAGACAGGAAAAATAACTCATGGTCTGCCGCTACTTGCATAACCCATGGATAGTTTATTTAAATAATTTCTGTATCTATTCTAAGGTAACAAAAACACAACAGTACCTATCTTCAGCCGATTACAGACTAATGAATCAATAGCTATGAATGTTATATTCCATTTCTACCCATAGATCCTCTTAAATCTCCGTAAGTCTTACACACCGGGTCTTTATGGACCTGACACTGTTGAAATTCAGGAACACAGACTCAAGATGTAATTGTCTTTCCCATGAAAGGATCACACTTGCATACTTTGGTGGTCTACTGGCCGTTAGCTGCAGTATTTGTGGTGTGTTCAGGTGGAGCAGAACACTTGAGGAGACAGAATCTGAGCAGCCAGCCTTTTGTTTTCATGGTTGGGTTTTGGTGCTTTGGAATGACGAATGGGAGGCATGTCTCCATTTCTGTGCTGCCATTAATGTCTAGATAACAGAACAGTAGACGTAACACATGAGAAAAGATCAACAAGTTATTTCAGTACAACGGCTGGCGGTTGTGTGTTAAACTCAGTATTTGATGATGAACTGGAAAATGTACACAGCCACCAGCGACAATTAACCAAAAAACCTCACCTACTGAATGCACTGTCAGTGTTTCCCATTATCTCGTTAAACAGTGTGTGTGGCTCCACTGACCCCTGCGGCATTGCTAGTTGACTAGCAGGTTGTGCTAATGGCTAAGCATGGTTAATCCCTGGGAGCAGTTCCCGACTCCCTCCGCACCCCCACCCACGGGTTCCCCAGCACCACCACCCCCCACCCAACTCACCATGCCTCTTTGTGCACTAGTACACTACATTAATCTTAGTGGTGCGCTCATGTAGTCTGAACCCACTCACCCCGCTCCTCCCACACTGACTAAAACCCAGACCACACATAAAGTAATAATAAAAAAAAAAAACCCACACCCATAGTTTTCCAATTTGCTACCAATCATCCCTCTTGGACGGCTCACTCCAGAGAGGCATCTTAATATCAGTTTACTCAGTGCTGATGTTAACTGCCCAATTATTTGGATTTGATTCAAGCCAACATAACATACAGCTGACACTGTGTATTCTTTCCACATGTATTACCTTCATGATTTCTGCGCTGACGTTGTGTTGCTCTTCCAGGTTTTATCTGTTGTGAACTCGGATAATTGGATTCATTTGGCAGACACTTCACTCTGTATCAATTTGCAATAAGTTCATGGACGCAATGTGGAAGCCCTCTCTCAAGTCTTGGATTTTCCCAACAGCAAAATAACTCTGATCCGACCCAAAGCGACAAAATATCTGTCGAGTTGGGGGTGAGATTCAACAATAGACCATCTGACAAATTGGACGTTGAAGATATCAGTGTGCAATGCTAAGAACTGAGCGTGGCAGTGGGGACTGTGTCACAACATTCTTTGCAACTTTCGGAAATCAAGAATCCAACAAACATACGCACTTTGTACAGTGATTGGCCAGGTGTGTGGAGGTGAGACCGTCAGACAGAGTGTGACCTCCTCTCTCAGCCTCAACAACACCAGGAATGACTGACAAGAGAGACTGTCTGAAAGGGTATGATAAATTGCCTCTATTACATCCAAACATATTGCAAATTTTAACCAAATTTAGAGAAAGCACGATATAATACAAATGAATGCTTGTTTCCATCCACTATAGTTATTATTAATAGTTAGTTCATGTTGATCTAGTTCTCCAGTTGGAGAGCCGCCATTGCAGAAGAGGAGGTGCAACAAGATGACATAATTAAAAGAGTGCAAGTGGGTTAAATTGTTTTACAAAACTCATTGGGAAAAGGTGTTTCCATTTGTCACATTAATCACATTTGCAAATGCCAACAACATTTCAGAAGTAATTGTATTTTTATTTAAATGTTGCTGCCTAATCAACCTTTCTAATGCGATCCTTCAAAAAACCCGCACTGATGGAATCGTGGTTTTATGATGGCAGGCTCTTTGCACCACTTTTGAGTGTGGCTACTTTTGACAAGTATGAAACCTTTTGCCTTCAGATGTGTTTGGACGACACTTTGTACAAGCTAGTTTCTTTCAAGCATTCCACAGCCTTGAAAGGAAATCAATCATTTTTAAACTAACAACCTGACATGACCGCTTAATGCTAATAATTAGCAAGAATGTGAAAGTGGTCGATTAATCAGGGTATTTTTTTTTTTTACAGTCGTTACATAACTACTTCCCTCACTTGTTGATTGCATCACCACCAACGACTTTGAGGAGAGACTGTGAGAAACCGTGCGCACCGTCATCCAAATAACACCTTCGAGGGGTTCATCTTTTAGATGTGGTGGGATGAAATGCAGTGAGATATCCCTGTGCATAAAAGGCCCACTGAGGCCTTTAAAATACAGTTGCCTACTCCTGGAGAATATTCATGTTCACACTAAAGCTATAGTGGAAGACTTACAAAGGGCTGAACAACTATCGAGTCAATTCAAGGCCCAGAGGAATTTTGAGCCTGTAAAATGATTTTCATAAATAATTTCACAGCCTGCCTGTGTATAGCACCTTTTTATGTGCAATTATAAAGTAATGTGCATGCACCTATCTTAATGTGCGCATTTGTGGAAAGATTTAGTCGGCGAAGAACATATTTTGTATATACCTAAAAATGTACGCAGAAGTATTTTGCAACAGTGAGGCTCCACTAAATCCGAGGTCTGAGTTACAAGCGTGAGTTGTGAATCGCGTGCTTGCGAACAACTTTTTCACGGA
Source organism: Sparus aurata (assembly GCF_900880675.1). Taxonomy (NCBI): domain Eukaryota; kingdom Metazoa; phylum Chordata; class Actinopteri; order Spariformes; family Sparidae; genus Sparus; species Sparus aurata. Next base: position 27,353,785 of record NC_044188.1, read on the forward strand.
GGCACAAAATATTTCTACAGCTACAAAACTTTTTTACACACATTAAGATTTGTGCATTCATTCATTCATTTTTTTACATGCACGAAAAAGGTGATATGCAGCTTCAGCAGTGGCGGTTCTAGACCAGTTTTAATAGGGGGGCCAGGTCGGGGCCGGCTTTTTTGTTAGGGGGCACGTACAACCCGGAAAAAAGGATAAATCCCTCATTCAGGCAAAGCAGTGTTTACAATTTCAGCAATATTGATTGGGTAGTAAACTGCTGAGACACTTTATTTCTGCCTTTCCCTTCAGAACAAAATTATTGCAAGAAATCTATCATTGTATTATTAATGCAGACTCCCTGTCAGGGGGGCAACAGGGGGGTCCAGACTCAGAGTTACAGGGGCACTGGCCCCTGTTGGCCCCCCCCTAGAACCGCCCCTGAGCTTCAGGCTGTGAGATTATTTGTGAACGTCATTTTACAAGCTCATAACGTTACGAGCCTCCATGTTAATTGACTCCACAAACAATAGTCAATTTCAAGAGTGTGTGACAGGAGATATGGTCTGTAACTCCTCGTCCCTCGTGACATTTAGAAGTTAAGGTCCGTGTGGCCTTAAACTCTTTGAAACAGGCTTCATGTTCTACCTGTGTCTCTATCTATCTCTGTAGCTCCGACCCAGCTGCACTCGTACATTATTGTCTAGTTCAGAGTTTTGTGTTAACTATGACCCCCATCCACCCGCCCACCATTTACTGTGCATCTGTCCCTCTCCCCTCTAGACCTTCTGTCCCTCTCTACTCTATGCCTATAAACCCCCTCCCTTCCCAAACACACACACACACACACACACTGTACCAGTTGTGCACTAATCTGGGGTCGACCTCTCAATTTGCCCCTACCCACCCACCTTCCCCCAACATACACACACGCACACACAAACACAAACACCCCTGTATCTCTCTCTCTCTCTCCCTCTCTCCCTGTCTTGCTCTTCCTCAACATCCATCCACCTCTCTCTGCCACACACCCATGCTTCCCCCCCCTACCAATCCCAGCACTGTGTTAATCTGGTGCTGCTCTGACGGTCAGCACTTTGAGCGGCAGACAGACAGATTGGCTTTAATCCCCTGAGTGCCACAGATGGAGCGCTACTACGCAGACCTTGGGGAAGGCGAACACACAGTTGTACACACACACACACACACACACACACAAACACACACACACACACATACAAACACACACGCATGCGGACAAAGACATACAATCAGAAAAAAATAACTATGCACGTACTGTCTTTAGATGTATGGACATGTACAGTCCAATATATGCTCAGCAATTAGAGCAGGACACGGTTAATGATAGTCTCCAACAATGATCGTCCACTGTAAAAGTGCTCTGTGCTCAGATGAAGAAAGCTGCGATGTGCATGAAAATTCAAGAGGTGCTCGTGGTGCAATCACACATGTAGTGACAAATAAAAAAACGACGTTTGATCTCTAATAACTCACAATTTTCCACAGAGAAACCATAGGCCCGTTCTGCCCTCAGCAAAATGAAAACTATTTGAAGAAGATATTTACACACTGTCCACACTAATAAAATGACATTATACATATCTATAATTATCAAGGATTATTTAGAACAACAAAAGCCTCTCATAGTCCCACACACCAGTGTTTCTCACACGGTTTTGGTCCAAATCCTGAAAGAAATGGTTCTTTGATATGCTGCCATGTAATCTTACAGTTAGATTAGCTAAAAGTTAGCTGTTTTAAAAAAATAAAAAAAAAATTCTAATCCAAAGAATGAAATTATTTCATGCATAATCATCTGGTGAATTGTGTGATCCTATTTCTCACTTTAATCTGGGAAAATGTACGTCTCTGAATACAAATAGTTATATTCAGATGTCCCAAAGATGTTCTTTCTTGGTTGCTTCTTTCTTTTATGTTTTACTCTGTGCTGCAAAACCAAGTGCCCTGCGGGGACAAAGACGTTGAACTTGAACTTAACTTGACTGAGAAAAAAATGATAAGAAAAGTCTAAAAGATAAGACACAAAAAGAGGAGAGACGAGAAAGGGAAAGACAAAGAGAGAACTGTATTCAGTTGTATAAAATTGCAGTGTGTTGTATAGTATTTTACAGGAATGGACCGAATGCGTAGAGAACCTGCATAATGTGACACCGGTGTGTTTAATATGTATGTATGTAATGAGTAATACATACATGCGAATCTTCTGTAAACTTCTTTGGCGACATGTTTTGTTCATGCCATGAAGCTAATTGAATTGAACTGAAGAAGAAGAGAAAAGAGAGTAAGAGGTGAGAAGAGGAGAGACGAGATTATATGAATTACAAAACCTTCTCTCGTTGGTTCATAACATTTTCATAGCAGAGGCGAGGGTGTCACTCTGTGCTGAAAAGTGTTGAGGACATAAGGCCTTGGATTAAAGAAAACCTTTTTTAAATGGTCTTCAGCAAACGCGAGTTTAGGCAATGTGTTGGGGTGAACGTATGGGGTCGTAGTAGATATTTTTGACGGCAAACCAAATGAATGGTGTGAGGCTGATCTTTCATTGTAATATGTACAGTGACAGATAAAACAAAACAATAAATAGCCACAAACTGGCTGACTGCACAGACTGCCCTGTTTCCTAAAACACTTACAGAGCTTACCCTGAAGAAGTGATTGCTTGGTTGTGTGTTTGTACGTATGTGTGTGTGTGTGTGTGTCCAAAACCAGTATAGCAGTGGTGCCCATTCAAAACAACAGGATTAAAGACTGGTGTTTGATTAGATGTTTGTTTGCCTATGTGTGTTTCATTGTAATGAGTACAGCTGAGGCCACAGTGACACAGGCGAATGTGTATGTGTGTGCGCGTCTGTGTGCGTATTTGATTGTAATGAATATGGCTGAGGGCATGGCTTTATCCCTTTTAATCAAGGAAGTAGAAGGATGAAATGAAACACTGATGAGGGGAATGATGTCAACCCAGAAAAAAAGGATAGTAATTGTGATGCTTGAGTGTCACGTCTGTGTGTATGTTTGTCTGTTTGTGTGGCTGTTCCCGGCTTCAGTGTGTGAAAGAGGGGGTGCGTGACGAATTAACCAAAAAGATTGTAAAACAGGGTAAAGAAGTCACTCTCACATAGTATTGAGTCATTAAACAAAAATGTGTAAAGAGTAGAATTCCTGTTAGAATTTGACTTAAATTTAGTGTTAAGGTTAGACATGTTCCATTAGTAGGACAACAAAGGAAGGATGTGAAAAATACATGTACATAAGTTTGTGGATATTTCAGAAGGAAGAAAGCGACGCCGCACACATGAACACTCCAAGACAAACAGATGAATAGGACTAAGTCCAAAACTGCTCACATTACATAACTACAATTATTTTTAATCAATATGATTGTGCAGTTTTATCGTCTCCATTCACGCCGAGCTAAAGCACAATGCAACATCAGCAGGAGGTCCGCTCCTCAGCATGAAGTTTTGAGGGCCTGATATTAACACAAACATGGTGTTTGACTGCCATCTAGTGGTCGAACTGTCATCAGCATTTGATCAGGACTCAGAGGAGTTTGATCTGCAGTATGAGGTCTACAGGAGATGCATTGAGTATCAATGGAGGATTTAATGATCTAGGATTATAAGACACATTAAGTAATAGCTAAGGACTATAAAAGTAATACTGTGCTTTCATTTCATTATATTTTTTCGCAATGTAGGAAGTGCTGGCATGTCACATTGGTTCCAAACCTCAAAGTATTCAAGAGATTCTTAAATGTGCAGTCAGGATATATAAAAGTGTCCTCTAGCTGCTCTCATAAGAGCAAACAGGAGATTTTGTTGATTTATCTACACTAATTCTGCAATTATGGCTGAATTTCAGGAATGCTTCACCTTTGTTTTGTCATGGAACCATTCTCCATGTTCACTACGAGTCCAAATGTGATCCATTACTGATCTTTTATCTCATCTTTCACACTGCCAGCGTCACTAAAATTGTTTTATCAGGATACAGGTAAATGAACAGTTATAAAATGATTATTTCTGACAAAAGATGACATTTATTTTACAAGGAAGTCCCTTGAGATTAAAATGTCCTTTCTGAGGAAGACCTGGTCAAGCTGGAACATCAAGTTACAGATATTATACAAAAGAACAAGTCAAAAAGACTAAATCATTTAGCTGTAGTGTGTTCTAAAGTTATTCCATGACCAGGGCACAGAATAAAAGAAGCTGCCCTACCAAGTTTTTGGGTATCCGAAAAATAGCCATCAACCAATTGTACATTTTTCTTTTAACTGTAAATAAACATCATCATTAGTGCATTACAGGATGATAAGTGGGCACAATAAAAGCATATAAAAGTGTGTATACACAGACACAGGAGTGTGTGTAACATCCATTTATTACCACCTTATATGACAAATCTGGAAATTACAAAGATTGTTTAATTGAAACATTACCCTCAACATTTCAAAAGAAAAAGAAAATCAAACTGAGCAAAAAAAAAAAAAAAAAAAAAAAAAAAATTAAACTTAAGTTAAAAGGGTGACGAGTCAACCTGAGAACGGTATACAGACGATCCACTGATCCGGAGAAAAAAACAGAAGCAAAGGGGGGACGTATACAGAAAACATGACTAGTACTATATGTCATGTAACACTGATTTACAATACATTTTCACATTTTAATCAGTTATTAGTTTTTAAAAAAATCATTTTCATTCTTGGAGAGCTTTTGGTTTTGGAGAACATTACAAACCTAGATGAACCTTTGTTATTAAAAAGGTCCTTTGTTAAAAAATGAGCCACTGCTAAAAAAGTATCTCTGACACCATACTTGAGCTCTCAAGCTTTGGCTTTAAAGAATTAGATGAAACCAATTTGAACACCACAAAAACAGGTGAGGTTAAACTCTTCTGTCAGTTAGGAAAAGAGTGTCTACAAGAGGATCCAACTTTGGTGCCAAAATGAGTCAGTAGCTTCACATTTCAGTAGAAAAAATTCGTTCAAATCTGTTCTTTTTTTTTGTTTTTGTTCACTGCAGGTTTTTAATCTGATTTATCCCCCCATCTCCATGTCTACCACAAATAGTTTGAAGTGAAAAAAAAAACATCCTGTGCATGAGACTTATTAGGAAGGAAAAAAAAACTAAAATGATGACTGACAGCGATGATCAATATGGTAAATCAACTTCTTCAAATATGCTGATGGATTGTATACAATTTGCTGTGGTGATCAGAGCCAACACTCATGCAGACACATCCAGGGACAGAAAACCCAGCCTCGGCTGTCGTGACAGGAGACAAGACACCTTTGTCCCTGCACACTACGGAGCGCGGCTGGCAGAGGATAGAAAGCAGGAGAAGAGGACCGGGTAAGTTCTTCTAGCACCCTGCTGCAGTAAAGAGACCAGAGTCCCCCAGCAGACAAATACCCATCCTCTCCTACTGTCTGTCCCTCCCAAATTTACATTGTTCCAATCATTTTTTTTTTTCTTCTTAATCAATCCAAAAATCATCCTCATCCCCACAGAGTCAGATGAGAAACAGTGCAAACAAGGAGACGTGTGCTTGAGGAGATCTCATCACCAAAGAGTCGGTACATGCACAAAAAGAGAGTACCCTAGAAGTCTGCTGCCAAGAGCACTAAGAAAAACACGACTATACACTTTATCCATAATATAATCAGTTTTCCTCTACATACTACTAACACCGGAAGGGAGAGAGGAAGGGACTGGGTGAGGGGCAGAGGGACGGAGAGACAGACTGGTGAAGGAAGGGTAGGAAGAGGTGAAGAGGAGAAAGACCGAGAGGAGCTTTTAAGCGCGCTCCCCACGGATACGACGTGCCAGCTGGATGTCTTTGGGCATGATGGTGACACGCTTGGCGTGGATGGCGCACAAGTTGGTGTCCTCAAACAGACCCACCAGGTAGGCTTCGCTGGCCTCCTGCAGGAAAGGGAGACAGGAAAGCACCAGCTGTCATTGGAGCTAAATTCATGGTTTGGTCAAGTAAAATATTATATTTATGTACACTTGGGATTCACTAATCAACACTAATAAGCTAACTATGACTTGATAGTGTGGATTTGATGGTAACACAGACCTGCAGAGCTCCGATGGCTGCACTCTGGAAACGCAGATCAGTCTTGAAGTCCTGGGCGATTTCTCTCACCAGGCGCTGGAAGGGCAGCTTGCGGATCAGCAGCTCAGTGGACTTCTGATAACGACGAATCTCACGCAGAGCCACAGTACCAGGCCTAGAGAGGAGAAGCAAAATATTAACTTTACAAAATTGGAGTTGCAAGCATCTGATAAGGCCAGCTTTTACACAAATTCATGCTATGCTTCTTGGAGAACCAGTTGTTCTTCATCTTGTGCACCTATTTTCATCTTAACAAATTTTTCAGCTTCAGCTGAGTGTTTGAACACCAGTCTCAGTCTTTTTCTTCGACTAGGACTCAGATAGACAGAATATCAGCTACACTCAGACGTTTTTTAATGTTCTCCTTGTAACAGGCACAAAATACAGTTACTACTGTGTTTTGTGACAAAGTTTGCCAATAGAGTGAAATGCAATAATAAGATAGCTACATGAGGTCCCTGAGATTTTTTGGTTGCTGAAGGAAAACTACAGAGTAAATCTGCAGTCAGATGAGTTTAAACTTCCGAATATGCATTAAAGACTAGAAAACTACAGTGTCTCTTTTGCTGATAATTTCTCAACACAAACATATGGTCTATGTGACCTCTCACCTGTAACGATGGGGCTTCTTGACACCACCAGTAGAAGGAGCGCTCTTGCGAGCAGCCTTTGTGGCCAGCTGTTTACGTGGGGCTTTGCCTCCAGTGGACTTACGGGCAGTCTGCTTTGTACGGGCCATGGCTACTAAAGATCACCTGAGAAAGAGGGGAGAAAAAAAATAATTCAATGGCTTTGGTTTGGTATGCGCAACACTTTCTATGGTCAGGAGCTCTGCATTAAATATAACTTCTGGTTTCTTTTTCTGGCGCTTGCAAGTGTACTTAGAAAAATGCTTCGATAACACCATTAATGCAAACAAGGTAACAGACAGAAAGTTAAATATCGTGTTTATTACTGTATTATACTGATTGGATACCTTCACGCTTGAGGTGATAGCACAGTTTTGGAAGGCACTTCTTACAAATTGATTCTCAACCCTCTAAAAGGCATTTGAGTTGGTCAATATAGAGATGCATAATATATGATGATTTTTAAAAACGGGGAACAGCAAACTTGAATTAAGTTAACTTTTTGGGTAAGTAAACATACAAGACATTCCCTATCACGATCAGCCCACCAAACGTCAATCAAAGATAAACGACGATTCTATTGGCTGGTAGACCAATACGTAAATAGAAATACAATGTATAATCCAATCAGAATACAGAGTCTTGAAAGTAGGCGGGCTCTGCAACTACCTTCCACTGTTGCTAGGTCCGCCCACCGCGCTCTGATGATGGCGGCGGTTTGATGCGCAAACGGGATAAAGACCCAGGGCAGAAGAGCAAAGGAGTAGCACATAAACAACTTCAATTTTACTAAAAATCGTTGTTCCAGCGTATCGACAAATAATAGAACAACACAGGAGACATTTCAAGGAACTCATAGATAGGCACAGGAAAGCCGAACGGTCCCTAACGAGCGCGTAGAACCGAGCTGAACGGGCGCATTATTTGAAACAGAATTTCAGCTCATCTGAACGGCTGCAGTAAAGACTGCATTTCACTGTCGTTTCGAGCGCCGTGTTTGTTATTTTCCCACTCGACGAAAATAGAGGTTTATCACTGTTAAATGTGCCTACAAATTGGACAACATACAACTTAAAAAATACAAAGTTAATTCGCAGCGACAGTGACACGTTTCGGGAGGCTTACCTGGGGGAAAAGTGAGTAGAAGTCGTGAGAAATGTTTCGCTTGTCTGTATTTTCTTCTTCGTATCCACAATGGGAAGCAGCGTCCAGCGGGAAAATGGCCGCCGCGTCAATCATCTGTCCCACAATGCAACAGTGTTCACAACATATCTGTGGGTTACTTTTATCAGTTTGACACATTCTGGACAACAAGGAGTTGATCAGTGTGACCGCGTCTTTCTACTATTTATCGAGCAAGTCGGCGCTTTAAATTCCGGCTCGTAGTAGACACGGAAATGCAGATGTGGTGCTGCTCTTTGGACCGTGTCGCCTGTTTCCACGTAGATTCAAAACGAATGTGACCACTCAAACCGAAAGTTTGACATTTAGCACTGAAGTCGTACTGTTCAGTGGTTGTTCTAAGGTTGTTTGAGAACTTAATAAGGATAACAATTATGTGACAACAGCTGAATGTATGTGTGGGACCTATTTTTTACTCCAAAAAAGAAATCAGGAAAAGGCAGGGGAATGTTTTTAATGTATTGTGAAACTTTAAATATACCTATTTTTATCAGTATTTTTGTCAACAGGAATGGTTTATTAGAGCAAGTATGCTCAAAGATTTTATTTTAATTTCAGATACAGCCTACCTACAGATACTCAGTATTATTGTTACTGAAACTTTTAGTGTAAGTATGCAGAATGTATTCTTTTAAAGTGGGCGAAAGAATAGAAATTGTATAATGTATGCATTAGAATGTGAATTAGGGCTATAACGTACCATAAATCATCTTACTGACTAATGTACCAATTACTTTCTTGGTTGTTCGTTATATAAAATGTTAGAAATATGTGAATTGTCTGTCTCTCTTTTCTTTACAGCGCACAACTCCACAATTCAGTTCAAAATCACAACAGAAAAGAAAATCCAAACAATTAAGCAGCTGGAATCAAGGAATGTTTTACATATTTTCTTGAAAAAATAACTATAAGCGAGCAAATTAATTTTCTCTCCCTATTTTTTCCTTTTAACACTGATATGCACTCACACAGCTTACTTAACCACAAGAATCTGTTTATTATGTTTGTGAATTCCGGAGTACAAATATTTTGCTTTTTTAAAAATGACTGAAAACATAAATCAAAAACACCGTAGAAAAAAAATTAGGTTATCATATCAACCTGAGAGAGGAACAAAAAGTCAAAACATTACCTGGACATAATAACGTGGCTAAAAATCAAAATATAATCAACAAAGGTCTGCTACATATATGCCGCTTGTCATCTGCCGAAAATGCAGTGTCATCATGGAACAATGACGTTTCGAATTGACAACCAGAATCGAACTTAGGAATTGTGATACATTAAACAGTAACAGTAGAAATACACCATTATTGTAAAAAAAGAAAAAGGAATGATCACTACTTATACGACTAATTTCTATTTAAAAAAAAAAAAAGAAACTCAGAAGACCCATTATATCAATGTATATGTCCGTCTGAAGATGAAAATGTCTCAACCTTAATGCTATTTCCTATGCTCAGCTCAGATCGCACATATTCTTGGCTTGCAAAAACACCTTGTTCATAACAAGGCATTCCTTTGAGCTAGCTTGTCAGAAGTGAGGAGTGTAACTGTGATTAAAAATTTCAAACATACATGAAGATATCTCTAAGGAAACTCTGCTACTAGTAGCACCAAAGAAGACATGATCACACATTGTACGGTTATCACAATCATATGATATATATATAGAACCTCAAACCAAACTACTAACTAAGTATAGAGGAAGGAAATGGATAGAAAGAGAGGTGGAGGGAGAGAGGACAGCATATAACAAAACAGAAAACATTTTAAGCGCGCTCCCCGCGGATACGACGTGCCAGCTGGATGTCTTTGGGCATGATGGTGACACGCTTGGCGTGGATGGCGCACAAGTTGGTGTCCTCAAACAGACCCACCAGGTAGGCTTCGCTGGCCTCCTGCAGGGAGGGAAAACAGGAAATGCACCAGCTGTCAGTGGAGCTAAATTCATTGTTTGGTCCAATAAAATATTATATTTATGTTCACTTGGGATTCACAAATAAACACTTATGTGTGGATTTGATTGTAACACAGACCTGCAGAGCTCCGATGGCTGCGCTCTGGAAACGCAGATCAGTCTTGAAGTCCTGGGCGATTTCTCTCACCAGGCGCTGGAAGGGCAGCTTGCGGATCAGCAGCTCAGTGGACTTCTGATAACGACGAATCTCACGCAAAGCCACAGTACCAGGCCTAGAGAGGAGAAGCAAAATATTAACTTTACAAAATATGAGTTGGGAGCATCTGATAAGGCCACCTTTTACACAAATTCATGTTATGCTTGTTGAAGAACCAATTGTTCTTCATCTTGTGCACCTATTTTCATCTTCACCTCACAGCCCTACATACTGGGGAACTGAGTGAACACCAGTCTCAGTCTTTGTCTATGAGTAGGACTCAGAGAGACAGAATATCAACTACACCCGGATGTTTTCCATAATGTTCTCCACGTAACAGGCACAAAATACAGTTACTACGGTGTTTTGTAAGAAAAGTTTGCCAATAGAGTGAACTGCATTAACAAGACACTACATGAGGTCCCTGAGATGTTTTGGTTGCTGGAAGAAAAACTACTGAGTAAATCTGCAGTCAGATGAGTCTAAATTAACATCCAAATGTGCATTACAGATTAGAAAACTATAGTGTCTCTTCTGTTGATAATTTCTCAACACAAACATATGGTCTATGTGACTTCTCACCTGTAACGATGGGGCTTCTTGACACCACCAGTAGAAGGGGCGCTCTTGCGAGCAGCCTTTGTGGCCAGCTGTTTACGTGGGGCTTTGCCTCCAGTGGACTTACGGGCAGTCTGCTTTGTACGGGCCATGGCTACTAAAGATCACCTGAGGGCACATGATAAAATTCGCTTTGGTAAATTAATTACAAAAGAGCTATGTCTAACAGAATCGCGTAAGGGTACAAAATATTATGGATAACATTTTCCCTTCTGACTTTTATTATTTGTTTGTGTTAACATGACAATGACAGACTCTACTTTCCAGTCGGGGAAGATTATGGAAAAAAAACTGCATCAAAAGTTTCTGTTTTTTTCAACTTCTATTCGAGGCAGCTTATGCAACGACTGTCTTAAAAACGACAGCGAAGGCATCGAATCATAACAGAGCTCTTTATCGAGTTAACCAATCATATTCTGTGGAAGATCATCAGGGGCGGGATGTTGTGAACCTTTAGACCAATCATATCACGATGATTGCCAGCGAAAACCCGCCTCTTGCGCATTGAACGTGGGTTCGTTCGTTTCTTCACAGCGTGATGCCCGGTTGTGCACAAGCCTTGATTTTTTATTCAGAATAAGCTATTTTGATTCAAACCAGGCGACTCCGCCCGCTTCGGCTGTCCGGTGTACCAAAACCAGCACACCTAAAGATGATGGCTGGCTGCTGGCTAGAAGAATGTAAACGGGAAGGAAAAATCGTTGTAGCAAACGATGAGGGTGATGATAAAAACGACGGAAGAATATAAAAACCGCGGCACGAAAGTGGAATATTGTTTTTGTAAACGACACTAGACATGTCAGGGATCAATTGATGAACAATATTTTGTCAGATGACCCCTCAGTTTAGGCGCATTTCCGAGTCAAATTCGACCGGATCACAAATGCCTTTTAGGTCCCCGACTCCCCGAGCAGGCAGATAATAGCTCGACTGCTCTGCGTTTTCTTTTTCAACGAAAATAAACGAAAAAACACGTCCATCCGAGGTCTAACGTAACATTAAATGATAGATTGGAGTTTTATTGAAATGGTGATACTTACCTCTGAAAACTTACTGAGAGATTGCAGCTCAAAAAGGGGAATTTATTCTTGAGTCTCTAAAGCGTTGTTCTCGCAATATAACGAAGGGAGGAAAAAAAGGAAAAAGAACATAGGAAAGCAACAGGAGACACGTTTCCCATGATGCATTTGGGACATGTAACATACATGCAGCAACATGATAAACAATCACAAGATCACACTCACTTGAAATGTCGTGCAACAAGTTTTTTTCAATCCTGATTATTGACAGTTTTATTAGTTTAGCTTATTTTTTTGTTTTTTCTTAATGAAATCAATGTATTTTACAAGGAAATACAAAAAGACAGCCAAAGCAGTGTACGTATCAGAGAGAGGATATAAAGTGACTGACAATCAGTCTGTTTGACTTTTTAGATAATTATCACATTATTATTTTTATTTATTAGGTTTTATTTATAGAAATTATCATGTTAAATCCCGCCAAATACTTTTACTTCTGTATATCACACAAAACGATGTCAATTTACGCATTCCATTTCAAATAAAACGTATTATCATACCCTTATAAAATATTATACAGTGTAAATAAACAAAAAACAAGTTTGAACTTTTATTCACATGTAGTCAGCTTTTATAGCATTTACACAGTCAGCCCTGCAGGTGGCGCCACCGCCGTCACCTCAACACAAAAGAAGAAGAAACGTGTTTCTCTTCAGTCCTCCAACATGGCGTCGGCCAGGAGGTTGAAACGCGTGGTGGCTTCACAGCCAGGCTTTCTCAATTTAAAGTCCACTTCCAATTCAGCAGACTCGGCCAGCGGTCGGAGAAAACGTTTGAATAAGAACAAGAAGAAGAGCTGGAACAAACACAGCGACATTAATGATGTAGAGGACTTTTTACAAGACGTCAGACACCAGGAGAGGACCACAGGGTGAGTTTAGTTAACCGTATGTTGTGAGGACTGACGGCGTGGTAACGGTGTTGTTCACATTAAAGTAAAAGACATGTTAATCCAACGCAGGGCGCTTGGTTGGTGTTTTATTGTTCATGTTTGGTTATCTGTCGTCGCCACTTTCACGCACGCACGGACTTCTCCTCGAGGGAGTTTAAAACACTGCAACAGTCATGTCCGTCCTGTTTGTTAAGAAGTCTTGTTATTCTCAAAACGCAGGAGTCTCGTTGGTTTACACAGTGTCACTAGTGTTAACTAGTGATTAAACTGAGGTCCGGCAGTGTCTCATGGTCATTTTGCTTGCCTGTTAAAGACTGACTAGGCTGTACACTTCTTGTGATGTTTTACATGAGCTCCAAAAAAAAAAAAAAAAAAAAAAAATGGTGTAATCCTTCCCTCAGGGTTTTTTTTTTTGTCTTTCGAGGAAATGAAGAGGGTGTCAATGCTGAAATTGCCGTTCAACAATATAAAGAACAACAATTTTTATTTCTCAAGAACTATTAAAACCTGTTATCAAGCTAAAATGTAATTATTTGCTGGCTCTAGCCCTATAATATGAGGATTTGTTTTATTGAATATAACTAGGGTTTTGGACTATTGTCTGAACAAGCTATTTGAAGATTAACCATGTGATAGGCATTTTCTTTACTATTGTCTGACTTGTTGTACCTTATATTACTTGAAAATGGTAGATGGATTAATTGATTGTGAAAGTAGTTGTTTTAAAGAGTAAAATATGGGGGGGAAAGCTGTGTTTTCAACTGCAGAGTCTAAAATGTGTCGACATGGCATCTTTTTGTTTTTCAGAGGTCTGCTGTCCGAGAAGTCGGATGACAGCTTGTTCTTTTTGGATGTTGGACAACCAAAGAAACCCGAACAGAAAGGTAAATATGCAACTACACAACTGAGTTAAAATGTCCTCCAGATGAGATATTAAAAATTGACCAGTTTCCTGGTTGTTTTTTATGGTTGTATAGATACATGCATATATAAATGTGTGCCTGATACGGAATCAAACTCACTTTTTATTCCTCTTTGAAGAAGTAGAAGTACCTCTTGTGGGGAAGGGAAGGAAAGGGAAGGCGTCGCGTCCTCTGAGGATAGACCTGATCCTGCAGCACGACTCCCTCGTTCCACCACCTAAAGAGTTAGTATCCATCCCAGCCCTTCATGCTCTACTCTTAAATTATGTTTTTACAGTAGGATTCAGTACTTAAAGTAGGCTACAAATACTTAAAGTAGGCTACAATATTTAATCAGGTAACTCGGAGGTAATGTTTACTATATATAGATATATAGATAGATAGATAGATATATATAGATATAGTTTGAGTGTGTCCAGTGATGATCTCATCCTTGCGCTCCCAGTATTTCCTTCATGGGAATGTGAAGACGACACATAGGAGCTCAGGATACTGTTGTGTAAATGGTGTCCTGGGATCTGAGGATATGCAAACATTCATCATGAAGCAGATAGTGTCAAATCAAATAAGCGTAAACATCTCAAATGCTAGTTGCTGGTTTTGCTTCAACTCCTCTCCATCATAGCTCATGTTTCTTTGACCTCCTCCTGCCTCACAGAACCACTAATGACCTATTTTACCTTTCCCCCAGTGTGCTGGCCTATCAGCAACCTAATGCCAAGAAGCTCCGTCGCAGTGCCCAGAGGGCTGAGCAGCTGGCAGCCAAAGGCGTCGTGCCACGGAGGCGGAAACAGCTGCTGAACAGACGGCCGGTCGACAGGACGGCCAAGAAGGCAGAGACAGAGGCCAACAACAACCCAGGCAGAGAATACTACGACATATGGGGCCAAGAGTGTGAGTGCCACATCTGTATGTGTCTGTCCAGTGATGATCCCATCCTTGCGCTCCCAGTATTTCCTTCATGGGAATGTGAAGACGACACACAGGAGCTCAGACGACTGTTGTGTGAACAGCCATCTGGGAACTGAGGATACACAGAACTGAAAGTACAGATTCAAAATGTTAATTATGAATGGTTAATCATCCATCACAGTTTGATAAGAACGCATTAACCTACGATGTGCATTTCCCTTGGCTATACCTAAGCTGCATTTGGGATGCAAACTTGGTCAGGGCCTTTATGTGGGCACGATGCACGTGGATGCATTTTTAAACATTTGTTCAGCTAAACTAGACCCGTTGTGTCTGCTAACTGCTGGTGATTGGGGGAATCTAAACAAGGAAGCCACCAGGGCTTTCTTATTTTCTATATTGCTAGATGTGGGCCTATTTGTCCATTGTAGTAGTCCTTGTGTTGCTGTCAGGTCCTGATCAGCTGTCTGTATATTAATGCTCAAGTATTTGAAACCATTTTTTTGAATGCAGCAAAAAGTGCAGCTGACCCCTGGTACCTTCAACAGACACGCAAGAGCCTTGTCAAGGTGAGGATAAATGTTTGTTTTATGGTTAAAGTAAAGACTTCTACAGTTTTTATTTAATCTAATGAGCTGTCAGCAGTGCACTTAGATTTTTTTTATATTTGTGTGGTTGTTTGAGTCTTATATGGCTGTGTCACTTTTTTTTTTCAGCGACCAGAGAGGCTGAACGAGAAGCCGTCTGTGCTTCCTGCTGTGGAAGTGATCGCTCCTGGAGGATCCTACAATCCAGACTTCTTCTCCCATCAAGTAAGTCCCAACTATACAGACTTGCATTATTAGCCAGTGCTGCTACAGCTTGTATAGTACACATGCAGAACATTTAAGTTCTGACTAAATGATCTATGTTTTTACGATGAGGTTAGTATGGAATCTTGTTGTAATGTCATGTGCCAACTGACTCTTCTCCTCCCTCTCTCTGTGAACCAAGGCCTTGCTGCAGGAGGCCCACGAGGTGGAGGTCAAGAAGCAAAAGGATGAAAACAAAATAGAGAGACAGCTGGCTGTCAACAGAGAAGACACAGCAACAGAGGTGCAGTTGTTATGTTAGCTCCTCCATCATGTTCGGTGCGTCTTTAAGGTTGTGCAAGTTTGAAACTCTTATTTTATCAAATGCATGTTTCTGCAGGAGACGATCTTACAAGAGCAGGTGGAAGGCCTGGTAGAGGAAGAAGAAAATGAAGAAGAGACTGCGGCTCCTAAGGGGGAAGAGGAAGACGTAGCAGTTGGAGCCATCACACTCGCAGCTAAGAAGACCGAGAGGCAGAGGAAGAGAGAGAGAGCAATCAAAATTAAGGTACAAACACACTTCATATGCAACTCACTTTAAAGACTTTTACTAACTAAATGTTTTAGTTCAGTGTTATTAACTACATAAGTAATTACACATTCATGGAAAGGTTGGACTGTTTCAATGTTAATTTTAGTTCAAAACAAACACCATCTCCCTCTATCCATAGAAGTCATTCCACTCATCTAGAAAATGTAATATTTCTAAGAAGGTAATGACGCATTTTGATGCCACCCTTCACCCTTTTGAACTGAACACTGCAAGATTTATCAAGCAGTTAATTAGTAGTGTCTAATTGCTCCTTTGTGAAAAAGTCAAACAACAGCTATCCAGTTATTTACACCCCTGACGCCTGGCTGCACAAAACCCTATGTTGCATGCATGGTTGTACATCAGCAATATTGCCCTAGTGGGAGAAAAAACGTTCATACTAGAGGCTAGGGTTCTTCTCCCTTGGGGTTTTGGGGTGTTGTTGGGCTGGACAAATCAAGACATTTAAAGTCCAAGTGTTCACTGTCATATGCATAGTTAAAAAATAAATAAAATAAGTCCTGAATTATACAGTTTTTCCTTTGCTTTCCAGTGTGAATGCTTTTTAATAATGAAACAAGAGGTATAAAGTTAAGAAGATGCATAAATATATAGAAAAGTACAAGAATATAAGAAATGATAATAGTAAAAATAATTAGGGATGTCCTGATCAGGTTTTTTTTGCTTCCGAGTCATTTGATTTTGAGTATCTGATGATACCGAGTCCCGATCCGATACTTCTATAATACATAAAAAAAATGAAGAGCAAAGAAACGGATCCAGGATGTCCCTTATTTTTTATTTTATTCACCTTATTTTATCATGTAACACTTATCATAGGTGTGATTGGCAAAAGAAAAAAAAGCAGGAAAATATACGGCTCCACTATGTTTCTCTTTACATTTATTTGTCCTGTTGTTGGCTTCAGCCAAGAAAGAAATAGTTTCCCCCACACGTCCAACCTCTTGAGCATTAGAACCTTTTAAACCATTATTTTCTATATTATTATAGATTTTTTTTATGGAAACAGAATCTGTTTCAGAAGTCAGTGGGCCACATGACATGGAAGCTATTGAGAAAAAAATTGTAATTTCTGCATATTAATGTTCATATAAATTGGGGGAGCGCTAAAATACAATTAAAAAGAGCTGTGTCTCATTTCTCCAGTTTACTAATACAATCTGCTGCTGGATTGGAATCACTGGGCCAACATGACGAGGAAGATATCGAAAAAAAACTGCAGTTATTTTGTATTAATATATTTAGACCAAGTAATTTAATGACGGTCCCTAAATCAGTTTCCAGAGATTCAGTGCCAGTCTCTGGGAGGTGAGGCTGAGCTAACCGTCCTCCTGCTGCTAACACTGGGCGAACCTCAGTTAAGTCGCGGCTGGACCCGAGTGAATAGTTTCAGGTTGGATATTCGGCAGCTTACTTCACCCCGGTTCGATGGGTCGCCTGTTGCAGCCTTTGAATAGGATGACGAGGATTTCAGTCACTCAACTTAAACGGTGACTTGTAGAAATTATACAAATAGCAGTAATGACAATAATAATCGATTTCAAGATAACTTGGGGTGTAGTGCTTTAACTTTGCCATTCGCCCGTGATATTAAATCCACAAAAATCATGTCTTTATTATTTTCTTTTGCGGCGGCGACGCTGAAAATCCAACAGCAGAATGCATATAAGGGAAACACTGACACATCAGATAACCCTCTGCAGCGATTGCAGGCTCTTTGGTGGAGCTCTGCTTTGAATGAAGTTCCATCGTGACAAATAAATGGACTGCTTGCGGAGAGACATGAACACATGAATCAGAGGCACAAAAAACGTTGACAGCGATGGCCGGTCATTATGTTTACCAATACCCGACCTGTGCCTTGTGCACAAACATTTTTCCCATTTGTTTTGAAATATTATAGATCTGATAAAAAATTAGAATAAATGTATATATCTGATCCCTGATCAGAATGTAACGTCCGATTCCGATCGAGACTGAAACCCCGGCCCCCGATTTCCGATCACGTGATCGGCTCGGAACATCCCTAAAAATAATAATAATAGAGGATATCCAGAAGATGTACAATATAAAATATAGTTCAATACAAATGATGATTTATAATACAAATGTACAGTATCACACAGTAGAAATATACAGAGTATCTTTAGAATCATGACAGTAAATCATGAAACTAATCAATGGATTAATAATGGAGTTCATTCATGAAATATAAATCTAAAAGGGTAAATGTTCTATAACCTCAACAGGGTGCTTTTTACTTTCAGATTGATTCCACAGTGAGCAAACTGTTCAAAATGAAACAATGCTGCAGCTTCTGGAAAGTCAGTTGTACTGGCATGTGCTCTCAGCTAGTGGTCATATTGTTGTTGCTCCACTTGCCATCTGACAATCCCACCTCTTCCCACCCCAGGAGCAGCAACGGCTGGCCAACAAACAGCAGACTGACCATCGGCAGCAGCTCTTCCAGCTTCGCTCCATAAAGGCTTCCATCAAACAGCAGGACCAGAAAACCAAGACCAGACAGCGACAACGCAAGGACAATCAGGAGGCCCAGAAAGCTCAACCCAGACGCCTCGGCAAACTCAAGTACACACCCCCAATCATCCTAATATTCGATTCCACATGTTAAATGGCTACTCCAGTAGTTGAGAGTTGCACTTTTTAATAAGTTGGGGGATTAGACACAGTCCAAAATGATCATAATTGATAAGGCAGTGGCTCTTGGGTTGTAGTTGAGGTCCTAAAACCCCAGATCCTGCACTTGTTAAATGCAACTCAGTCTGCTTTAAGATCCTCCCTGCCTGATAAATGCCCACTTCTTTTAGACTTCACATCTTCAGTTTGTAATGAGTTTTTTTGTTGTTTACATTTTGAAGTTATCAGACTAATCAGAGGTAAACCTGATAAACATTTCTAAGACATTATATTAGTTGGAGATCCCCATTAGTGCTACAAACAGTTCATGTGACATGCAAGGTTTTTATTCCCAAGATTATTTCTGATCAAAAGCTTAGCTGCAGTCTAAGGTTTAGGCCAGGTTTACTATGTTGTCTGGAATAAAAATCGCATGCTCTTTTAAATCTGTTGTAGTATCTATAGAGGCTGATGTGTAAACTGCTCCTGCGGTTGAGTTTAAATCTAGTTGCTGTGTCTTGTAGAAAGCTCTGAATCACCACTAGATGTCACTGAAGCTTAACCTAAACATACTGATGACGTGGTTAAAGAGAGGAAGGTCTACATTACTCAGATTTTCAGTGTGTGAGAATATGTTGTTCTAGAAGTCCAACAATAACTGCATCCAAATGTGTCGAACTTGGAAAAAGCGAAGCCATTTTGACTGTCATTTTGACTGTCATATTTAGAGCTGTTAACATAAAACGGTTTGCGAAATGGCACAAAAACTGTCTGGGCGCACACTGATTCTAGGCTATTTTTAGGCTAGCGTTTGTTGCAAGTCTTAAAATAGCAGAGTCAAACCATGTAAGTAATGTTATAATTTTAACGAGGCTTAACGGAGGCCTGACCTTTACACACACCTGGTCCAGTTTAGCACACAGATGTGTCTCGGACAGCAAAGCTACAGCCCAAATAAGTTCAAAGTCCTGTTCGTTGACAGTCATGTAATTCTTAATGAGTCCAAAAATGAGTTCAGCAACGCAAATTATGTTTTCTCTGGAACAATTTTTTGTCTCGGCATTTTAATGTAAAATTTGACTCATTGGAATAACCGCAGATGTTCCTCAATTCATCTGCAGAATTGTGTGGACGTGAACATACATGCTTAGTGCAATTATTTTCACCGGTTGTCCATTTGTAACCTTTAGTAATGGAGACAAATGTGTTCATGTTCATCTTCGCCTTTGGGTTACTGCAGCAGCTGGCGGTGTATATGTTCACTCTGGATATGGCTGTTAACATGTTGATCCTTGTTTGCAGGTTTCAGCCTCAGGACATGGAGGTTCAGTTGAGCGACGAGCTGGCCGGCTCCCTGCGACGACTCAAGGTACTCCACTGCTACAATGTTCGCTTGCTCATCCACTTTGACCTTTGCCAGTGAGGACACATAGCCTTTATCTGTAATGAGTTTTGGTTTATTAAGTCGCTGTATTGTCTTGTGCACTCTGTATTGTCTTATTCTAAGCTTTATCCTACTCTCTAATACTGCTGCGACCCACTTTACCCCACAGGGATCATTTCTGTTTCATATGATCTAATTGCCAGAGGAAAATTCCAGCTCTTCTCTCTTATCTCCTGTCATTATGTCTTGAAATTATACTTAATTAAGACTTTGTGGTGTGATTGGGGATGTTTAATTTGGGTGGGAATTGCAGTCAGTCAGAGCAGAGTGCCAATCGTCTCACATGTATTTGTCCGGGCTTGTCTCCCTCTCACCTCCTGTAATGCTGTGCCTCTGCAGCCAGAGGGCAGCGTACTCAAGGACCGCTTCAAGAGTCTGCAGAAGAGAAACCTGATCGAGCCAAGAGAAAGAGCCAAGTAAGGACCTCTGCCTTGCTCTTGCGTAACATCTCCTTAAAGGCTCACAGTGATGGACATTATCATTTGGTGTGTATTGATTTTAAAATGTGCTTCTCTGCCTCTCTCTTACCACCCTCTCCTTTCTCTCAGGTTCAAGAGGAGACACAAGCTGAAGTATGTGGAGAAGAGGGCTTTTAGAGAGATCACTTAGTGATGACCCACAGACCACAGAAGCTGAACGCAAGAAGCTGGGCAGCATTTACAGCCACAAACGCAACATAATGGAACTGTGTATATACAACTTAATGACTTTTGAAGGCCCCTTTGACCCTTTCAGACGATAACAACTGCTAACAAATTCATGTCTTATCAATTACATAAACTGAAATGAAAAGTGTGGTGTGTTTTCTGTACTGGTATGTGTGTGTGCCTTTTACATGTTTAATATCACCTCTCGCACTTAAGAGTCAGATGATGACATGTCTGTTATGTAATTTGGCACCTATCAGGAAATTTCTAAGGTTTACTGTATACAGCTGTGTCTGCTGAGGCCAAGTGTCAGTGTGTCACTACTCTGCTTATACACAAGTAAAGACCTACAGCTTAGGTCAATAACAGGGTCAGTCGCATTAACTATTGATATCTGCTGTAGGGATATTGGCCACATTTATGTCGGCTATCAGTACATCTGATACTTCTCAAGGCTCTCTTGTGGCTCAACGTCAAACGTCTTAGCCACGCAACGTCTCCTGCATTTCTTGCATTTGCAACAAAATATCACATAGGTAATGTTTCATACAACATTCTGTTTGGCAAGAAATGTCATCATTTTGACGAGGTTTATCCTTGAGATTGCGTCAGGTGAAGAACTGCAACAGCTTAAACTTTCTCATTCAGCTTTTCTCAAATCTGCTGAGCTTCCGTGTATCTGCTTTAGATGTCATGACACCCAGATTAAGGCAGAACAAAAAGTATTGGATGATAATTAAAAAGTTGAACAGAAACTTAAAAGTATATGCATTTATTAATCCCTATAATTGGATAACTTGATTAAGTGGACTTGCATTGAAGTAGATTCATCACTTCTTTTGTCTTGGATGGGGGGGGGAGGAAAAAAAAAAAAGCCCCAGACAGATGGGTTTGAGGAAGTTGGCATGTGATAATTGATTCCAACCTGCTGGCTTAAAACCATAATTGCCTTCAGTGTCCTGCTGGTGTGAACAAGGACACACATACACACACTTACCCTCTGCCCCATGGTCCCTGGAGCTACGCCAAAGCTTCTTATCCGTTAATCAGTGTGAAAATGTAATCTTTTACTGTCAGAGTCCTCAGAAGCCCCCCACCCACCTAGCCTTTCTAAATCAGTTGCTCCCTCCCTCCTTTTAAGGCAAAGTGTGTAGTGGACCTTGGACCGACTCCCATCTCAGCAGCTTATCAGCGTTTTCATGCCAAATACCTGCTGATGAATTAACCCACAGACTCATAAAGCCACGGTCTGTCCCCAGGGAACCTTATCCATTAATTTTCTACTTATAGGATTTAATACGGACTCCACTATAATATACGGCTTTCTATGCTGAAGGTGAAGCTAATTTGAGTCCCTTACGAAGGCCACCATGCGTTTTTAGATGGTGATGAATGTTCTCAGTCATCCAGATCATGGTAATTCTAAAGTCCGTATCTTAGACAAGCTATTTGTAATGCTGATTCAAAGGCAAGTCACCCAAGCCCCAGCAGTGCACCCTGTTACAACTCAAACAATATGCATTGCCTTTAATTTGTGTTTTTCTGATAAAACTGACTTGGGGACATCTGCTTTTCAACTTTGTATCCCGTGCACACAGTCTTGGACTTTGCATAAAAAAGAAATAACCTCAAGATTTTTAAGCGTAATAAGATGAAAGAAAAGCCGCGGCCATGCAGGCAGCTGAGTCGGTACTTGCCAATGTCATCACGATAACATACAATGACAACGCTAACACACTGATGGATAAGCAGGTCCAACTTTATCCAGTTCTCAACTAACAGCCTATGAGAATTTTCTACTGGATTTTGGATTTTGCACATAGATCTGTAGCGAACTTGGCCACATATTCTTTAATGAACGCTACTTTTCAAAGGGAAATGCAAATATTATTGATAAAAACTTAAGGCTATAAAACAAATTACACCACAGTCACGTGATTTCAGCTTCACCAATAAACTTCCAACTACATTATACACACGTTCTTATAAACTAATACATCTACAAATTGGAACGTTTTGAGTTAGAATAGTGTGCGAATGAGAATTTGGGCTCTGCCTTCACCGAGATGACGTTTAAAGTCCCTTATAATTTCTGTCGTCCCATTCAGCCACTTGGTAACAACCTTTTTCCAAAGACGTAAAATTCTCGAGTGGGGTATTTGCTCACATATTTTATGTCTTAGAACTAAACGTAGCCATCTCTTAAGCTTGCGTTAACCACAGCCCATATTTAAGGTATCTAACCAAAAACCCATTAATAAAACCCTACCGAATATGAAACAAGGGAACTGGAAGTGTAAAAATACAAACTAATTAGCGTGTTTTAGGACTGATTTCTACAGGACTCACTTCCCTTTGTGAGGGACCATTATTGTCTACACCAGCATTTCATGACATTCCATCAAATAGCTGCAAAAAACACATCAGCCATTACCATAAATAACAACATGAAAGGTGCATGAGAGGACATGGTAGGGGATAACTGAAATCAGATTGATTCATCCTCTGGGGACCATGAATGTCTGTTCAAAATGTCATTACAATACATACAATATTTCATTATAGTAACCCTGCCTACCAACCCTGGACTAATATTAGGGCTAATGCCTGTAACAACATTCAGGAATAATACAGACATGATATGTTGAGGGTGCTCAATAGATGACAATTGCGTTTTTTAGACAAACAGCAGAGCTAAAAGTCACCTTACAAGCATATTAAGAGCTTAGAGAAATATATTTGTGTTATCTTGCACGGTCAGTCATGCCAGACGGAGGCAGATTGCATCTGAGTTGTATGTGTTTTCTTTTTCCTTTTTTTCCCTCCCTTTTGCCTTACTCCGTTCACGTGTGAGACACGGTGCTGCCAGATTGTCTTGGCATGGGGTAGGGCGGATTACGTGAGTGCAGTCACTCATTACCTCTTTTAGAATAGATTACTACTCCGCTGGTCTGGGGAGCTGGAGAGTGACAGAGGAAGCCACTAAAACGCCCAGCTGCACTGCATGGGGATGCTGCTGTGGGTATATTAATGTGTGAAGGGAGTATTGTCATGTGATCCCGAGCTTGTTGGCTGCAAGGTGACAGGCATTTTGCTTCTGCTGAGTGTCCCCCTGCCTGTCTCACCTCTTTAACGAACAGATACTGTAATTGGGCACACGGGAACACACTGCTGGTGTCACGAGCATCCCCACAAGCTCCACCATAGAGGAATGTATACATGAATGTATATAGTTCCCATTAATTGTGAGCATTCTTTATTTATGTTTATATTATTATTATTATTATTATTAAATATATTTATAATGCTGGGTTCAATTAATTGTTGAAGTGGAAGAAGAGGTTGGTTACACGCACATCATGAAGGCGTGAGGCTTACACCTGTAAGTCACGTGAATGGACAGAATGTAACGCCTGCACACTTACTCAGTGCCACAGAAGTTTAATAAAGATGTTTCCAGTATGACCTGATTGATGCAGGCGATTCCTTCCATTCCTTCACACGGTTCATCGTTTGAACCTTCATTATGAGCACCAGAGTGGGAAACATCTGTTCACGTGAGCCGCGACTTGTAATTCTGAGTCGCAAATATTGGGAATATTTCACACTGACGATATCTCCCACACCTTACTGGAATAACGCGTGAAAACTCATAGTCGGAATCGGTGATGTCTGGCCCGTTGTCACCATTGTCAACATTGTGTAAATGTTGCATTAATTACCGCTGGAAATCATCTCATCTCAAAGCCAACACGCTTTTTGAA
Source organism: Sparus aurata (assembly GCF_900880675.1). Lineage (NCBI taxonomy): Eukaryota > Metazoa > Chordata > Actinopteri > Spariformes > Sparidae > Sparus > Sparus aurata. Next base: position 27,378,177 of record NC_044188.1, read on the forward strand.
TGGGTTTTCGAGTTCATCCGCCAAGATTATCTTGCTGGGCAAAACACATGTATTATGAACTTGCGTTTGCCACACAGTTTATTTTTCAGTGATTATTCAAAATCAAATTAAAAACTCCCATAGGATTTTTCTTTTTTTTCAAAGGAACCAGGGCGATGCCAACTTCTGGGTTGGCCTCCAAAAAACACGTCATCCCTACACCACCTCTATAGCCGGTGAAGGCACGAGTCCAGAACAGGAGGATCCTGCTATCTGTGTGTTCCTCGAGCAGACAGGGGCGCCTCCTCATGGAGTTCTCTGTCCTGATCGGATAAAGTGTACAGGGGTACCAGAAGATGTATTTTCTTTTTGTTCTGCATAAGCAGGGGGAAGACACGGCTTAATGACCAAAGACTTGTCTATAACAGTGATGTTAGTTGTAATATAGAGCTATATGTAATTTATCGTAATACAAAAATATTCAGTTTTAATTAGATCATTGAAAAATAGTCAACAGATTCATTGCTTATGAAAATAATTGGGCCATCTGTGATAAAAAAAGATCTTTCATTACTATAAACTCTGTGTGTGTGTGTGTGTGTGTGTGTGTGTGTGTGTAAGAGAGAGAGAGAGAGAGAGCGCATCCTCTGAGCAAATTACTCTAAATCTTGATGACTGTCGCTAATTCCATTTCCATCTCTCTCTCACACACACACAGACATGCACTGTGTGTCTGTCTGTGTGTGTGTGTGTGTAAACAGCAAAGATCATCGCTGTTACAGTTTGTTTCAGTGCGCACACGCGAAGGGACAGGAGATGAGGAGGAAAAACACTGACGGAGAACAAAATCAGGAGCAATGTGCTGTGAGAAAGAGGAGCGGAGAAGGGTTTGTGTGGTGTTGTTGGTGGTGGAGCAGTAGGAGATGAAGAGGAGGAGGAGGAGGAGGAGGAGGAGGAGGAGGGGGGGGGATAAACACAGTGATGGAGAGTGAGTGAGAGGGAGCGAGAGGGGGGAGGAGCAGAGAGATGATTCCTCTCTCTAATCCTCTAGACACACGCTCGGTCTGGCTGCCTACTGGCTCAGAGAGAGAGAGACGGAGGCAGGTGGAGGGTGCAGGCAGAGAGAGAGAAACCAAGTAGGGAGGAAAAAACAAGATGAAGGGAAGAGAAGAAAGGAGAGCTGCCTCTCGTAAACCACGCTGACAGAAACGCAGAGAGAGAGGGGGGGCAGTGAGGACAAGGAGGACTGAAGAAACCAGCGACTCTTGCACGGTTTTCTAGCAGAGGGGAGGAGGAGGAGGAGAGCGATGCTTCAGTCCAGCGCTGCTTAAACCAAACCAGAGGAGAAGGAGAGGAGCAACAGAGAGGAGGAGAAGGAATCCATCGAAAAATAGCAGGAAAGAGAGGGCAGAGGAAGAGGAGACGGGGGGAAGGAAAGAGGAAGAAACAAAGAGGATGGAGGTGCAGAGAACGAGCAGAGACACAGATCCCTGGTTACTCAGGCTCACATGAGTGTATGGACCTGAGCCCGCCCAGAGTTACTACAAGATGCTGTCAAAGAACCAGTGTGTGAGGGCGGAGTGTTAGTGTGTGAGTGATGGATTTCTGTTTGCACAAACTACGGCTGCTCCTCGAAACTCAGTAGAAGTAGATGAGCGCTGGTGGCACTGTGTGCTGGACCAGGTGTGAGTGTGTGTGTGTGTGTGTGTGTGCGCGCGTGTGTGTCGGTGAGGGAACGTATGAGAGACCAGCTGTTTAGGAGGTAAACAGGGTCAGGTGCACCCAGAGGTGGGAATCCAGGAGAGAGGTGGCAAGACGAGCTCACCTGAGCAGGTGCATGGACAGAGAATCACACACACAGACAAACATAGGGTGGGTGTGTGTGTGGCTGGCACATAGACAAGCTTCAGTTCAACCAACTCAGGTGCAGACAAGGCTGTGTGTGTTTGTGTTTTTGGACGGCACCTAAAAGAAAGATCACAGCAGCAACAATGAGGCGCCACTGAGCTTTATTAGGGTTGCTTTTTTACTCCTCTCACACACAGGACGAGCCACCCAAAGCCACTCCCTACCTCATCTACACCCAACAAGTGGACTTGACGTTTCAGAAAAAAAGGGACTTTAAACACTAGCGTTGGTTCCCTGCTGACTGAGAAGCCCCCCACCTGAATTCCCGTGCCCAGTGGATGCCACCAAACTCCAGCCATGGGAGAATGGACCATCCTAGAGCGCCTCCTGGAGGCTGCCGTGCAGCAGCACTCTACTATGATTGGAAGGTGAGTCGGTGTGGGAGTGCCGCAAGTGACTGGTTTGAAATTTGAATTGAAATGGAGATGAAAGAAGAACCTGTTCTTGTGCTTGCTTCTGTCATGTGTGCGTGTCTTTATGTCTGTGTGCACACCCCGTGTGGTATTGAAATGACCAGCTGGAACGTGCGGTATGTGATTCCTTCCCTCTCAGAGATTCCGGGTGTAACGTGGCTGATGGCAGGGAAAGAGAGGCTTTAGCTTCTTTAATCCCTCTGAGCGACATGATGGGGTGGGGTTGGGGGGGTTTAGGCAACCAGGAGGGACGCTATTAGCCCGCACAGGGGATTTGGACATCAGAGGATCCAGAGCAGTGTCAGGACATCACACCTTTAAAGTCCACAGTGCCTTCACTCACAGTTCTCCAGTGTACCTCTCAGTGCTGACGCCCTCGATTTTCCCTCCCGCTTTTATGTCAAGTTTGCTTCCGAGGCCATCATGTTACACAAGCGCGCTTCTTTTTAGCTTTTCTCCGATTCCCTCTCCCCTCTCCTCTTCCTCTTTCTCTCTCTGTCAAGTATGAAGTCATTTCACAACCTTAAAAAAACTAGTCACTTGTGCAAGGTCACGGCAGCTATGATTTATGCATCATTATACACGCTGCCATGTCTTGTATTTTAGTTTGAATAACTCATCCTCTTCGGCCGCAGAATGAGCAATTATTGATGAGGGTTTCAGCCACAGAGGCACACCAGCTCTGTAGATGGTATTAAACATGATTTCACATCTAGTAAAAGACGTGCTCCTGAGTTAGGGGTTTTCTCAGGACATCTTTGAGAACCACAGGTTCAGCATGGGTTCATATGAGACTGTCCGAATGATCAGTTTAAACCAATCCCTTGAAGCTACTGACTCACCAGGGCTAGTAATACTCTTGAATTATCGAGTGAATAAATGTCAGCCAGTTTATGAAGTAAATGATGTGGAGATTTTTTATTTTTTTTTGGCAGATTATGAGTCGTCTTCCGCTGACAAAGTGCTGAGTGTGAATTTTGTCGTGTCGAGTTTTGAAACCGAAGTGATTTCCAGTCTTGTCCTGAGAGCAGTCTGCTGGTTGAATGGTTAGTTAGGGTTGTTCCCTTTGGTGGAACGATGAACGATGGGTCAGCATTTGCTTCCCCTCATTCATGAGACACTGGAAGCGCAGAGTCGCTTATCAGCTGGACTAGTCATCCTGACTGCAGGGTGTCAGCGAGAGCGAGAAAGAAAAGACACAGACAGAGTGTTGGAGAGGGGGATGAGCACAGAAGAGAAAATTACATCCATGAAGGCGATCAAATAAAAGAGGGAAAAGAGTGAAAGAGTTTGGTTGCAAAGTACAGAGGAGACGAGTGGAACCGACAGAGTGCGAGATGTGAGAGATAGGGAGCGGCTGACGGAGAAAGGGTAGAAAGACCCGAGTGAAGGCGAAGGCAGCGAGGAGCAGTTATTCACAGACAAGCGAGCAGACACATGGCCTCAGTCTGCAGGGCGTTGGTAGGAAGCCAACAGGACTGTCTCGTCACGAGATGGTGCTGCATGTCACGACCTAAGCGGGGCAACCAGGACACCCGGCAGCAAAAAGCCGCAGATCATCTTTGCGCAGATTATATCTGTTGTCCAGACAGCTGAAAATTTCAATTGACGAGAGGATCTAGCCAAAAAACTTTTTCAAAATATCAAAATGTATATGCAGGACTTCCAGCAACCCTATTTTCAGTTTCAACTTGCACTTGTTTAGCTTCAGTACGTTGGTTTCCAATACCAGAACCACGCACAATGCAGCCATACGTCAGATTTCATAATGTACGTGCCGTTCCTGTAAACCAGAATTACAGAATTACAGGTTTGGAAATAGTTCTAAAGGTCTTTCAAAATTATATGCATGATTATATGCGTTTTTGTGTGTGCAGGAAGTTCAGAGATCTGAAGTACACCAATGGGTCTCTTCAGCTAATAGGAAGCTATTCGGTGCTTTGCTCAATGACACTTCAGCATTGGATGCTCACTGTTGAGCGGCTTGAACTCAAATTCTCATGTTGAAGAGCGTTTTGCATGAGCAGCTGATGCAGGGTATATGCGGGGATCCTGAAGTTAAAATGAATACCCCATATACACGCAGTGTTGTTCAATTTTAATGGTTTTTCCAGCCTTGCTAGTGTCATGGCTCTACCTCGGCATAGCAGTGTTGGTCGGATGGTATTTTGGCACAGACAGTCATGATCCCAGGAGAATGAAGAACTACTGACTTTAGTCATCCCCCGATCTTTCCTCCAGAATCACCATGAGGTTGTCAGATGTGTTTTTTACTGAAATATCTCAACAACCTTTGGATGCAGTGTCATGAAATGTGAAGCAGACTTTCCCGTCCCCCTCTGGATGAATTGTAATAACTTAAGTGATCCCCTACTGATTCTTTCAATACTTTGGTTTATGACCAAATACCTGGCCCCTGGTCTGAACTATTTTGCGACTAGTGCTAATTAGCAAATGTTAACAAGCAACAATAATATAACAATGATTTAAAAAGGGTTATATCAGTTAGTAGATAACCTGCATGAGGAACTCTTCTGGTGTTTAGTCTCAATTTCACAGCAGTAAACAGACCAGGCTGACATATTGACTAAGAGTCCGGTTGGCCAACTAATTGACTATAGACTGTCCTTCCCCTGTGATTGTCTCACTCACTCTACAAAGAGGATTGTTTTGTGTTGTTCACGGTAAATGAATGATTTATTGGATGTTCACAACACTTCCCCTGGTACACACTGGTATGTCTCATTCACACACATACAGGGCTGGGTTAAATGTTCAGATTACTGCAGGCAGACTGATGCTGTTCAGGCTAAACCAACAAAATGACTTAAATGCCATATGATTATTATTATATTCATGAATTTAGTTAGGTATATACAGTTTTTAAGCTAATCTATGTATACATGTATTCATACACAATTGGTTAGTAATGTAAAGAAAAAAGTATAGCCAACATTGTGTTTGTGTAAAATGCCGATTTTTGAGTCTCATTCCCAACTTGTAAAATACTGATGCTCGCAGGTCGGGTCGGCAATGATCCCACAGCGTCAGTATTTGAGGAGTTTATGTTTTACAGCAGAGATCCTTTTAGATCATTGGTATTTTTAAAAACATCTTAAAATGTATGTTACACATTATGTAATGTAGACAGTTCATTCCATCACCTTTGTGGGCCCCTTGTGGCAAAAAGGCCCGAGGCAAAATTCAAATTCTAAAATTCCTACGATTTGGTGCTGCCCAGCATACATATGACATTTTATAAACTGTTCCACTTCGAAAAAACGGATCATCAAATGGAGGATGTCATTTATGGTATTTATTTATCTCTCAAGTTGTAGCAGTATCAGTAGCACTACGAATCACCAATTATTGCTTTTGCTGCTCATATGAACGGAGCCAGTCAACCGTTTCCAGCTTTCATTTCTGTGAGACAGCCTCTGTGTTCCCGCAGTAAAGTGCCTTCCCTGTATCTGGCTTTTCTACAGCTCAAAACCATCTAATCTGGGACATCACTGCTGACATGACTACTTTATAAACGCACGCTAATACTCCCTCAATCCTAAAATCTATTGGTCCCCCCCCCCTGTGCTTTCATGCATCACATTGGTCAGCGCAGGTGCCATCCAGTCGGAGAAAGCGTTGGACAGGTTGCTGTCCCTGAGGCGATGCCAGCGTGCGTTCTCATGAGCCCACCATGACAACAGCCTGCAGAACTGACTCCATTCGTCATACATGAGTCACACACACATTCGGGGGAATTTAACCCTCGTTGCTTGTGTAAGATTACAAGCAGCTACAGAGATTCCCTTCTACAGTCAGGGTTTGTGTGTGTGTGTGTGTGCATAAATTCTCAGACCATGTGTGAAACGTGAGCTTCAGTGTACTCTGAGCACATCACATGTGCTTGGCTGGCTTTCAGTCCTGTCCGTGCATTTGTGTATTCATCTGCCACCTGTGATTAATTCCTGCCATTACGGGCAGTGGTCACAGATGTAAATGGGCTTCCCCAAGACCATCTGATGGACTGTGGGACCCCAGCTCCTGTTGGTACACGCTGCCACCAAGGAGACACCGTGATGAAGCACTCGCTACCCGACTACTGTCAACACATCACTCATGCTGTCTCCGTGGTCCTGCTCCCATAGGCTAAAGTCCCACTTGTGAGCGGCCATTGGTCCGAGTGGGACTGTTTAACATGCAATTCCATCCTCCCACCAGCGTGATATTGATCTCCAATAATGGAATAGGAAGTGGAGCTTGATAGAAGACAGTGCACTTAATGAAACAGTCTTTAGGCCTGTCCATTTGCAATACAAATGGACTCATGGGTTGCAGCTACTGGAATGTTAAGTGAGTGATTAAAGCTGTAAGTACCTTATTGACTTTTTTTTTGCCCGTTAAAACAAACCAGGGTGGTAATTAGCAGACCCAATGTACCTTTCTTGACAAGGGAGCTACGGGTAAACACCAGGAGGACGGGTAAGAGTGAAGGTGACTCTTCACAACACGCCTTTCTTCTTTCTAAGTAGTCAGTGAAAACCATAAACTGGCTAACTCTCACTCCACACGCCTCCTCAAATGAAGCACGGGCCCAGTTTTACCCAACTACTGGCAACACAAGCAACTAGCGTTCTGAAGATACAAAACACTTTCAGACGAGTCCTGTTGGAAATGTTACCCCACTGTACTATTTGTCAGGGGATAAGATACTCTTCATTCTTAAAACCTTTTTTCTTCTAAAAGGGAAACATTACGAGAAGAACATGAATCCTGCATTTGCGTCTCCCGTAAGCCAAACAAATTCCCTGGCCAGGTTCCTGGAGTGGCCAGAATGTTTTTTCTCTGGCTGTTTAAGGCATTTTTTCAGGCGTTTTGTTTTTGTCTTTTTTCACGTCTTTTGACACCAATGGTTTTCGGCTTCTTCTTCACAGTTTTATCCCTGGTCTGTTTCTATGGAAAAGCACTTTGGGAGACAATTTTGACTTCTTTTCAGTCATCAGGGATTTATTAAACCCGTGGCAAAAAAGGAGACTCTGAGAACACTTGTTAGCTTAGCACCATTAAGGTCACAACCAACCTCCAATGCAACAGTGTGATATTACTGTTATAATGTAATGATGGAACCAACTATCCATTCAAAGCGTGCTTCAATGAAGTAGGTGGAAGTTTGGTCAACGTCTGTTCTGACCAGTAGCAACCAATTTGGAATCAGGGTCAACTGTATATGTACGTTTTTCATCTCGCTGCAGCGTTTTAGAAAACGGAGCACTTTTGAATGTTCGAAAGCATTTATAGTGTTACACAAAAAGTGATTAAAGTGTTTGGAGTCAAGCTCACAGCTGGCCAGCCGCTACATAAAAGTGGGTGCGTAATGGGATTCTCTGTCTGCACCGCTCTCCACATCTGCTTTTTGATAGGTGGACTCAGATACTGTTACGTGATCCAAGAAGCACTTTGTTGGAAACATACCGGGGCCTTAAAAGTGCTTTGAAGCACAAGATGTGCATTTTGAAATGCACTCCTTGCGGCTGTAGTTCATTTGGAGCACGAGGTAGAATCACTGAAGAAGAAGAGATGTATCTCAGCATGCCTCTGCACATGTGCACATTATGGGAGGTGATTAAGAGTGCGTGTGGGTGTGTTCCTATAAGCTCTACACCTCATTCTTGACATGGGCCAATTCGCTCAGCAGGACTCCTCGGCATGGCTCCCCTGAGTCAAACGAGTGTTGTCACTCAGGAGCCTTCAGCTCATCCGTCTAGGAAAGAATGTGTGTTTGTGTGTGTGTGTGTGTGTGTGCGCGCGTATGCCACGTGCTCTCTTTCTGCACAGCACTGTGCATACACCAAGCCAAAACCAATATTTATGAGTGAGAAGCACGTACGCGCACCTCAGCGTGCTTGTGTTTGTTGACAGGTTACAGCTCTCTCGTCACATGACCTTTAGATCATTGTGCTTTTATTTAGCAAATCCCCGTGGAGCGCTCACAGCCCCCATGGAGGTGATGGATGATTTCGTTTGCACCGAGTGAGGCATATGCAGGCAAATGTGTGTTATGTTGCAGAAAAGAAGGAGGCGACAAGGAGGAGGAGATATGGCCTCGCTTGCGGCAGATTCCCCAGGGATATTTTTAAAAAGAAGACACTTAGAGAAGGCACAGCGAGACCTCCGACATTCATTCACACTGTCCCTCCCCTGTCTCTGCTTTCACACATCCTCCATCCATACGTAATGACCCCCCGGGATGCCATCGGCTCTAAGGTCAACGCCTTCTCCCTGCCGCCATAAGAAACTGGTTATTAAAATGACCTCACATGTTCCATAGGGAGATTATTAATTCCTTGCTGGGAGGTGGGTGTGATTCCAGTCGCACTTCAGGCTTTCAGAACAAATATATAGAGCATCCACCTGCACACGAAAGCTCAATTTATTTGGTGAAATAATCGTAATGCCAAACAGAGGTTTATTACTGGAGATGCACGATAAGTATGCATTAGTGTCCATATCAGTACTGATGGTGGGATTGATCTGCTCCAGTTCCGCTACTAGAGATGCAAGCGTCTTGGAAATGAGCCCCGAGAGCAGGAGAGCGCTGTTCTTTCATGGCTGGAGTGCTACAACCAGCCTCCATAGGGACTGTTGGAGATGCAGAGCTGTAGCTGGGGGAGAAAGAGGAGAGCAAACTGCACATAATTATGCAACTTGTGTTCCCATTTCTTTCTGCTTACACTTCACATCCGCTCCCTTCCATCCTCTCTCTGGTTCTTAGCTGCTCCCTGTCTTGATCCACACAGTCCACATATGCTAAGGTCAAGGGTTGACGTGGCATCTTCATGCTGCTGGATTAACCAATATCTCCTATTCCAAGTGTGTGTCTTTGTGTGCGTGTTAGACGAAAAACCTCACTCTTCATCCTTGCGCCGAGGTTTAAACACCAGTTTTACATCAGTTTTATCAGCTACGTAATTCTGAGGTGTATCATGGCACACATTAGGCTTGTGCTGATTGGTGATTGTGTCGAATGATCAACAAGTGTTTTTTTTTTTTTTCCCTACACTGATATTAACGTACTATCAGAACTAAGATGTTATAAAACAATAATCTCTGGAATCTGCCCCCCCTGCTGAGATGCTTTTGGTGGAGCGCCATGTCCGCCCGCTGAGCCCAATCAGAGAGGCCGAGTGAAATTCAAATATTTAATTACAAACCAGTTTGCCGTCTCTTTATCATGGATCTTCAGCTGGATCTTCGTTCTGCATATGCCTGCTCACCACGACTTAACTCTGTGGATAAGTAGCTCAAGTAATGGATATGATTTGGATTGTGATATTAAAAATAATTTAATAATGTTAAGCGTTTTAACAAGGGAGACATTGCGACTTAACTGAATTTTTTTTTTCAATGTTAAGGTGTCATAAATAAAATGCTCATAATTTTGTATAAATGTTTACTCACGTGACTTTAACTCTATCGCTTGCAGAGAGCTACAAGGTTCAATTATTTCAAAGTCCTAAATGATACATCAAAATCGGGTATCTGGGTGTAAGCAAAATATCCCCAATTACAAGATGTTGCCTTTTTTCTTTGAAACTTTGACATTTTTGCATATGGACCCCCGAAAATCTGGTCCGGACATTATCCAGAGTTGCCCTTTCACGCATGTAGCGCACAACAGGAGATTGTCTGTGTCAGGCGAGGGTTGGCACCTGGGCAGAGCAGACAGGAAGAGGAGTAGGACTCTTCCATAACGATCACCGCTTTTGTGTTTGATAGCCCTGATATCCCACAATATCAAATCAACAGTGGAATAAAAGATATCCAGGCAAGCAGAACGGAGTGTGAAGCATCCACACATCGTGCAGCGTCATCAACATTGTCATCATCAGCAGGCCTTCTCGCCCGAAGTGAATTCTCGGGACAGTGACCTGCTCTAATTCATACTAACTGGACATTTCACAGGATTTGTACTTGAAGGCTGGCACCCAAAAAAATCTGTTTAACGTCCGCGCCAACTGATTCGGACATTTGCGTTCACACGTAAAGCTCCTCCGGGTAATAATTTCAGGGCAGCAGTGCATGTGTGAAAGGGGCCTGAGACTGTGTAGTCTTTGCTGGCATTTTCACTCGCGTGCTGTGACGTAACCCCCCCCCAAAAAAAAAAACTACTCCCGCCGCCCCCTGGCCATCGAATCAAAACCACAACTGGACGATATGAAAATAGAAGGAATCGCCCAACCCTAGCTTACACCGAGGGAAACACTGGATGAAGAAACTCGAGGCGAGACGTTACCAGAATACAATAACAAGGATGAGACGGAGAGGAGAGAGGGAGGGGGAGAGAGAGAGGAGAGAGAGGGAGAGAGGGGGACGAATGGATAAAGATAGAGAGATTAGAGCAGGGAGAAGGGGTCAGAGTTGAGACAGATTTCACCTTGCAGGGCCCCGGGGAGAAACTGTCTCTGGCAGGGTGACTCAGTAAGGCTTATAGGTTTAGTGTTAGCACCTCGCTGGAGGACAGAGCCGGTCAGTGTTAAAATGATACTGGGGGTTGGTTTCACCCGGACATCACCTCACGCACACAAACACAGGAGAGCAACCAGGCAAAAATAGCCCCCTTCACCAGTCATTTAGTCGTATGTTCATTTCATATGGTTTTGGTTCCAAAGAATCCTATAAGACATGCACATTAACTCAGAAACCTTTGGATGATCTTTCGAAGTAAAAACTTTTTTAAGACTGATAGCTGCCAACCTTTCAGGCAGCCTGAATTATTTTGGGTTACTGAGCAGTGGAAATCATCTTAACCTACTACACTGAACAATTTTGAAAGGATTGATTGACGCTGACAGCAATAGAATAACCATCCACCGCTGTCATCAGTCGTTTTGGCTTTACTTTTTGGTGAAAGTTTCATTTCTGTGAAGTGCAAATGGAGTTGAAAGCAGGATCCAGTCTGAGAAGGGTTCCCCGCTGGTGCACATGAGGACCTGTGGTGACATCTGACATCCAAGAACTGAGAATCACCCGCTAAGATCCACAGTATGTTGTCGGGAAAATCAATACTTGAACACGCCAAGATGAAAAGCAGTGCCTGTTCTCATCTGCATTACCCCATGATGATGTGATGAATTATTTATCTCGGGAGAGTTGCACATCTCTGCAAGGTGATTTTCATACCTTTTTCTTGAGCTCCATGTTCCTGGACGTATTAGGTATGCAAACCGGTCAGAGTAAATTTGTTGTTATGTTACACCAGTGCATGTATGGATATATTCATGAAGTTTTGGTTGTAATAAATATTAGATACCAGCTGTAATAGAATGCCAAGGCATGTAATTTACTATCAAGTGGTGTTAACATGAATTCTTAATGAGGTGCAGTCACTCTGTGCCGTGGGTGACAGTTTCTCTTTGGATGAATCTTTTTTAATCAACACCGAAGTGACAGGGACAGCAAAATATGCAACTTCACTCTTGGTTTGACTCCTGAGTTGTGATCCGCATTACTGTTACAGTTACATTACTGTAACCTTAAACAACGGCAGATGTAAATTCCTTTGTGAGAAGAGGACCCTACATTTCCCGCGACGCAACTTTGTAGTTTCTTTCGCAGAGAAGTACCTCCCCTCTAGGCGAACTACCTTGGGTCCTTATTTCAGAAATTTCAGTAATTAGAGAGAACACACACCCGGCAGTCACATAACTGATGGCATCCCATTTCAAACTCACAGAAACCCATAACTGAAACCTTGCAGAGCCGATCCCATATAATAGCTAGCTCAGAGCCATCAATACAGTCAGACTTCATTTTCATCTTCACTTTTACTGTGGGCTGAAATATGTGCCACTAGAAACTGAATTTGAATCATTCTTTCTCCATACCTTTTTAATATAGATCACCAAGACAACATGGTGACGGCAAGACAAGTTAGTCTTTTACTAATTACAACAAACTCAGACACACACACACATATATGTATATATGTATATACAGTGGCGTGCACAGACTTTTTGAAGGGCAGGGGCGAAAATACAGCGCGTTGTCGCCACTGAAAAGGGCACTTCAGCACGCGTTTTGGCTCCCAAGAGGGCAGTTTATCATGTTTTAACCATCCAAGGGGGCAGTTTAGTGTGTTTTGCCAACCAAGAGGGCACTTTAGCGTACGTTTTGGCTCCCAAGAGGGCACTTTAGCGTGCGTTTTGGCTTCGAAGAGGGCACTTTAGCGCAAGTTTTGGCTCCCAAGAGGGCACTTTAGCGCGCGTTTTTCAATAATTGGGCCACGAGGGGGCGGCGACCGCCCCCTCTGCCCCTCCCCGTGCACATCACTGTGTACATATATATATATATATATATATTTAACATATATATACAATGGCCTACATGCAGATGATGTTAATCAAACACAAACGAGACTGTGGTTTAACGGCAATGAAGTGTCATAAGACTGCTATAAATATCTGACTCTTTCATCCAGTTGGATAAACAAAACAACCTAAAATATGAGGGATAAAATTAAAACAAAAAGCCAACTTTGATCCATGGAACAAAGCTACAACGTTTGAAGTTTTCTCAGTTGGATCTATTTGTGTGGGCTCGTGACTGCACGATCAATGTCTTATTTATAAAATCTGCTTTTATCACTCGTGACTCCCAGCATTTTTACGCGGGGATCATAAAGCTGACACTCTCGTTTTGTTTGATTGATCAACGTGTTTGCCGGCTGATAAAACCTCTCCTCTCGACATCTCCAAGCGTCTCTCACTCGTTCCTCTTCGCTCTGCCTCCTCACTTTAACTCAATCTCTTGTTCTGAACATCAAAAGGATGCTCTTCTGCCACTGATTTATTCTCCTCATCCCCACCCCATCACTGGCTGCATCTTCACACTTTAACGTAGGTCTTTTAATGAACAAGCCGAGCGTGAAAGAGTCACTTAGACCACAGTGCGCTCACCTCTTTGAGCATGTGTGTTTGTAACGACTGCTCCTCAGAGGCGGCTTCTGCAGAGTGTGACTGACTCAACATGAATAAAGAAATCATGATTGCACACAAACACCTGACAACTTGCTAAAACATACACACCATACCTGCCAGGATACTATATAGAGAAACCTGATTCACTGCACCCCTCACATGTGAGCACACACGCACACACACACACACACACACACACACACACACACACTCATCACCAGATGGTAATCCAAAAATACAAACATGTGTGTAAGCAAGCGTGCACTGATTATATTTACTCATTACCCAGGGGCGGGGACATATAGACACACTTTCTCACACAGACACAAGCATTCTGCCAGATCTGTCACAGTCGACGTCTTTGCATATGAACAACCAGATAGAGTGTGACAATGCATTCACACCTCACCACGCACACACACTCACACACACACACACGATCCTATTCGCACATTCTTCAATTAAGCGGTGAAGTCGAGCTGCAGGGAGTGCATTTGACTCTCGGCAGTATGCTACATTCACACTGCTCTTTTGGCCAATTATAAAAAAGCTTCTTGGTCGACAGCACTGTAATGTGAAAAGAAAAGATCAATTTGGCCTCCACAACATGTAGACATGACAGCAGCAGGGCTTGCACTGTTTACCAGCTTAGCACCCAGCACAAATAATGCAAACAGGGGGAATCTGCTGCCGTGTCTCTGTCAGTGCCACATTTCTCATAAAACCTCAACATGTTGTTACAATACAGTTTTGGTACATAATGAAAAAACAGATTCAATAAGTTAATTAATTAACTTTAGAGGAGCTTGTATGTGGATTTTTGTTACCCCTAGGCAGAAACGGGTCCGCTGTTTCCCTCTTTGTGCTAAGCTACATCAGCTAAGCATCTCCAGGCTTTCAGGTGGTTAATGCAGTGACCGCTTTAGTTAATGTCATGATGAAGCATATCTTCATGCTAGATTTGTCAGACAGTCGAATGGTTGGTCTGCGCAAAACATGATCACAAAATGGTTGGAAGAACAATTGCACCACAAGGTTCATAGTAGGGGTGGTTAATCGGCCCAATTTCCCGATTCGATTCCGATTATTTAAGTCTCGATTCGATTACAAATCGATTTTCGATTATTAACGATTATCGATTCGATTTTCAATTATTAACGATTATTGATCAGTCAGCTGCTGAATTATTTTACTTATCTTGGGAGTAACACCTCACAGCACCTTCAATATTGTATAGTGTAACTGTAATATCAAAATGATTATTTTTTAATTTGTTTTAAATGTAGTGTTTCACTGTTAAAAGAGAGCTGCCAAGCTCAGCAGCCGGACTCATGTTAGAAGCATTGTTGGTGACGAGAACCAGGGCGTGTTTCTCTATTCCCCACTCGTCTGCCATTGCTTTGAGAAACTCACACATATTTGCGCTTGTGTGGCTGTCATCCATAGCTTTCGTCTGAAGTACGTAGGACATTAGCTTCCATTAACTGCTGACATAATGAGCTGTAACGGTCACATATGAGACTGTTGCTCTGGATGTCCAGGCATCGCAGGTTATTGCTACCCTGTGAGCAGAGTTGAGGGACACTTGCATGGAAAGCTTTGTCTCCTTTTAAAGATTTGGAATCGATTTAAGTGTGAAAAAGCTCTGGGATGGAACAACATATCTTGGCTCCAGACTGTGGACCATGTAGCGGAAGCCAGTAAGAGGAGGACTCCAGTTTGTATTACTATTTCCAAATAAATAAATAAATAAATAAATAAATAAATAAATAAAGTTTTTTTTTTTTTTTAAATCGATTTTTGGAAATTTAATAATAGAATCATAATCATCAATATTATAATCGCGATTAATCAATAATCGATTTTTTTCCACCACCCCTAGTTCATAGAGTAGCTCCTCTGGATCACATGATGTTCCTTACAGATACAGACGAGCCATAGAGGTTGATTATGGAATTGTACAGTGCATTCCAATTTCCATACACATTTGAGGTTAGACAACTTTGATTACCTGATTAAAGGTGAAAGATGTTAGCATAGCTAGCACCTTGGTGATATTGTTGCCAACTGCTGATCAGGCTAGATACTATCAATCTCAACTTTAAAACCAACAAGTAACTATGTTACTTTAAAAAATAAAACAAATTCTTCCTCTTACAAATGAATAGTTGTTGCTCAATCAAACACTCATTACTGGTTTGCTGCTAATGTAATTACTGAGTTTTTGGACACAGCCTTCACTAGGCTGCGGTCACACATACGTGCAAAACCTACATTCACTTCCATTCTATGCGAGCGGAGGGGGAAAAAGCACGTCCGCATCTTGGCTTAACATGGAGTTCAAGTTTTGGTGAACTTTGACCTGCGGAGTCGAAACCTCAACCAATAGCGATGGCGCGTGTGTGGTTGACCCCTCAAATGGAATACAAACCATCAAACTGAGTTCAGTGTGCCTCACGTCCTGCACTGCCCCCATACAGCACCATCAGACGATTTATTCATGTGTGACTGCAACCTCAGTCGACTGTCTTTCTTTAGAATCGCCAGAGATGTTCGAACACAGCAAAATTAGTGAGAAAATACAAGCCAAGGGCAGAGTTTCTCCCAGGGGTCACCACTGCCACACAACCTTGAGGGTCAGAGGTGAATTTTGTGAGTCTAAACATTGTTTTATTAGTAAAATCTGCATTGTATACCCTCAAAGTGCTGGTTATTTGATGCTTACAGTTCAATTCCATGACAACTGGGCAACTCGTCGGCTGATGATCGCGTCACATTTCTAGAAAGAAAAGTGTGCAGATATTTTCAGTCACGTGAAGTAAGATTGGACCTGTGATCAAATTTTAAATTAATGTGCTAACATGTGCTGAATGATGCATTAGATATTGACTGATTTAAATAAAACTACCATAGGTCAGTGGTGGCTGGTGTGCTCTTGAATTCATAGGTTGGGACACAACTTGCTGCAATCCTATTTCATCATACATGTATCTAATTCTATCTGTAAACCACCCCCGAACATGCACTCATCCACCACCGACATCACCACTTCCAGTGGAACCACTGTGGTAGATCAGAAACACCGTATAAAGTGAGTATTTGTTGCCGATTGAGTGTGTTTGGGATGTTCCCTGTGGCGCCATGTGCTGTCTGCTTGTGTGTCATGGAGGCTCCCTGCATGTGCCAGAGCGGCTGATTTGGGCTTGAGCTTGGCACGGGACGTGGGTGGGGAGTTGGCACGGACGCGGCGGCCCTATCTCGGGATTGTCCAAAACCCACCGTTTTAATCCGGATTATGGCCATCATTTCCATCTCGCTCACTCTCTTTCTCTCTCTTTCGCGCTTTCTGTATTTCCCTCCATTGACCCCTCTCCACCGCTCCTTCCCTCCCTCCCTCCTTTCCCGCCCACGCTTTTGCTCTCTTCCTCTCTCCTGCTGCTCTTTCTCCTGCTCATGCCTCACCCCTCCATCACGACCTTTACAGTCTACCCAAAAAACGACACTCCACAGTGATTGGTCTATTGCCATGGTGAGCACTCGTGCCACATCTTTTCAGTCCTGCCATTGATCTACTCTGAACGATAAGTCAGATTTTAGAAAGTCTATTTTTAATGTCTGTGCTGCTATTTATGTCTTACTTGATCACGTTGCCAAGGTAACTGCCACAGTTATTATCATCACAAAGAGCCTCGCTTACCGCAGTGGAAGGAAAACGGGATACACTTCATGTTTCTCGGGATCAAGCTGTTTGTTAGAGGTATTTATAGACTGCAAACCCAAAAATATCCTTACAGTCATGAGTTGGAGAGTTGGAAAAATTCGAATAAATATTCAATATTTCATTTTACTGTCTAGAATAACTGCACAACTGAACGGCTGCATGTGTGTGTAGGTTCATGTGCTCGTGTGTGAGAAACACTGTGTTAAATTTGGATTGTTGTCCGCCTCACTAGGGCTCTGATCTTCATCAATTTATCTCCAGAGCCAGACCTCGTCGGTTCACATTCATCAACACACTTAAATACCTTTATGTGCGGGTGTGCGTGTGTGTGTGTGTGTGTGTGTGTGTGTGTGTGTGTGTTCGTTTGAACCAGAGAGAACGAGAAAGGGGGAGAGGGAACCAGAGATGGGTGGATAAGTGAACAGTATTAGAAAATGCTATTATTAGATTTCCATTTCAGCAGCTTACAGACCCAGGATTACACAGCGAGACCATACCACAATAAATCACCATCCACCTTATCGTTGTTACAAAATATACAGTACTTACAGTGTAACGCACAGCAAGGGGAAGGTGATTAGTTGGCTGAAGAGCTGTGCTTGTGGGCAGTTATATTCAGTTTTGTAGTGAAACCACCTCTGATTAAAGATCATTTCAGCTTAACCACACTTGCGTATGTGCAATATACAAACTACTCCTTAGATGGTGACTAAGTGGTGGAAGAAGCATGCAGATCATTTACTTGAGAAAAAATATTAAAATGAAGATATAAAAATACTCCATTACAAGTTAAAGTCCTACAGGTGAAATTTTTACTATTATCAGCTATCAGGTTACTTGTCTCTTGAAATGTGACAGTTTATTTTTTTCCTTTCTTTCAGTGTGTTGTAAAAGGTTATCGTGCATGTGAACGTTAAAAAAGCCCTGCAGCACTGGCCAGCAAGAGAAAACCGATGTGTCTTTTGAGCATTAACGCATGTAAATCTATTCTACTGGTAACCCAAAGTAAAAAAATATGAACATGAAAATGAGCGTAATATGTCTCCTTTAATACTAGCGCATCAGTGCACAGGCAGCATGTTACTGTTGGAGCTAGTTTTACCGGTTTTACAATCCAGCAGAAGTTCAACCTCAGGGTCAGGCTCCTTCCAAAGGGTCATGAGATAAATCTATGTGGCTGTGACATGATTAAGGGGTGAAACAACTCATCTGAAACGTTACAAGTTGCCTCAACCGCACCCTTTATATATCTACATTTATCATGCCGTATGTTGTTTAAGTTAAAGAAATGAATCTAAAATGGAAGCAGTGATAAAAGCTGTTTAATAAAATGTCCGTATTGTTAATTCATTTCATGTTGAGTAAACAGTACAGAACTTTCCAGCGGACAAGTGGGGTAGAAGTATACAGTAGTGTAAAACGAAAGTACTTGAGTAAAGTAGAAGTCCCTTAAGTACAGAACTGGAGTAAATTGATAAACCATCGCATATACCACGCTCAACGTATGTACAACTAATCAAAATAAATCAGAGTGGTGCGTACTGTCGTCAATCAGGCTGAACACAACCAAACTAAACCTGACAGACTCTGGAGCCACCAGCCTGGAGCGGCTAGACGATGGTAAAACCATCACCACTGGATGGTACGATAGAAATTCATCTTCATCTTCCTCTGAGAGGATGGAGCTAACATCCAGCGATGTCAGACACAATCGGCTTTGTGGCGCCCTGCAACAGCTGGAAGAGCTGCGCGTGTGCGTGGCTCTGATTAAACTGCGCGTGTGCACGTGTGCACGTGCGCATGGAGAGGTGTCCCTAGATAATTCAATGTCTGTTTCTGTGTACGTAAGGCGAGCGCACACTATATATTTCTGTCTTAGCGTTAGAATGTGGCCCAGAGTGCCCGCGTGTGTCAGTGTGCGTACATGTCAGGAGGCGGGTGACTATGCAGGATAAAGGTCTGTCAGCGGGGGGAGAGTGCAGCCCCCTCACTCCTTCTGTCACTGGCCTGAAGCACCGGAACGTCCCTTCTGGCTGTATGTGTGTGTATGCGCGCGTGTCTCTCTGAGGGCTCCTGTGTGTGATGGATACAGCCCGGTGCCAGGTGACCCGCCGTGAACTACGAGCTATTGATAAACCTTGGCAAAGGAACACACAGAGCGAGAGAGCGAGAGGGTATGACAAGTGTGTGTCCACATCTGATGTGACAGGATAAGATTTGTCAGAGCTGCTGGTATGTTGTATTTGGGTTACCACCTGGCACCCTTAAGACACACGAGACAGAACGTCAAAACATTGCGAGGGAAAGGAATAAGCTGAAGAAAGCCAGGATGAAGGCGGGAGCAAACACAGAGATGGAAATAAACAATATCATGTATATCTATTTAATCGCAATCGCAATCTTTGATCTAATCTTTGACCTCTTTTATACCAATTTGGAAGTGCTCTGCAGACTTGCCAGACTTTTTGCTCCACACAGACCACTGCTAAACAAAATTGCGTCCATGATTTTACTATTATGGCACAAGCTCCTCACGTGCCACGTTGCATCATATACAATACGCGACCTATGTGTGAAATCACCAAAAAAATCTCAACATAGTGAGTTCCCCATTCTGTAGCGCTGTTCGCAGATATATTGAGATTTATTTTTTTTTTTTTTTTATAATTTTATTTTATTAATTTTCTGTGGGTCATCATAGTTAAGTACCAGGAAGTACATCAGAGTAACATCAGAGTTTCATCAAAATTCCATCAAATTCAGAGTTACATTTTTTATGTTCGATGCTTTCTTCCATAATAATAATTAGTTATACAGACCCACCCTTACCAACCCACCCTTCCATCCACCCTACCTATCCCACCTCACACCCCTTAACCCACCCACCCGCACCCGATAAGAGCTGAATACCCCAAGTACACAAGAATTCTCTTGAGAGAAGGAGCCCCTGAAGCTTCTATCTAAATGCTGGTATACATTCGAAACCTGACATATATATTGAGATTTATTACTTTTGGTTTAATTCAGTTTAGCTGAGTAAAACTGCGCTACAATTACAGTTTTAGTTGCCTAAAATTAGGTTGCATCGTGTGTTAAATGATCCCCCTGAACGCCCTAAAGCTGGAAATATGCTTCTCTGGGGATACACGAGTGTCTCTGCAACCCAGAGAAAGGGTATTATGGGTAACCGTCGCTGGCACACGCACCTGCCAAATCTCAACGATATGTTGTACAGACAAGCATGTTGATCTTCCAATAGCAATGCAAAACAGCATATTAGAGCATAATTTTTCTTACGAGTTAGTCTTTTTTTCTGTTTTCCATCATTTTCTGCTCTACCATGCTTACTAGGTTGGTGCTGACAGTTTTCCGGATACGATAAAATACTAGTGGCCTTTGTGTGGTGTTGGTCACTACATTCCTGAAGTGTGATGTGAAAGTCCGTTTGACAGAGAGATAATTCGGCCAGAAAGTCAATGTGGCCATCTTGCTTAATGACATAACCGTAGCTTACATTGAAACTTCTTACATAGCATGTCTGGCTCACATAGCCATCGCAATCCCATCAGGCTGCGCTTGCTTGGTTAGATGTGCTGACCTCATGAAAATTGCATTTGGTGTGTAGCCACAGCGCCTGGTCCCAGACCTCTGACTTAAAGTGACCCAATATATTAGCTGCCATACAGCCTGATGACCGGAATGCGTGGCGTGAAATCGCAATGGTTGTGAAACAGAAGACACAAAATGGGCGACTGGTTATTGAATATATCAGAGCTGGGAACTGGTGGTTAAAATACAGAGGTATACAGGTTACTGGTGTGATTTAACAGTGCAAACAGAACTACAGCAGCAGGTCTGGGAGCAGAGGACCGGAGAGAAAGGCAGCAGTGCAGAGAAAAAGCAGAGCTAAACAGTGAGGGGACAGGTATTGACGGGGGCTAAAGGTGAGGCTCTGAAAAGGATTAGCAGGTCAACCATACCGCTGGACTTGTTTACATCAGAGAGCAGCTGACGGACTCTTAACCCTGCAGACGCAGAGCTAAGAGGGGCTCTTATAACTGATTATCCTTCACAAATCCATCCTGAAACTCAACATTTCAAAACCAGGAAAAAGTAGCTATTTTGAGACTGTGTATCGATTTATTTCCCAAAATGGCTTCTGTGTCCCACTTTGTCGAGAACCTATTTTCAACATCCATTCTTCTTGTCAGCTTATGAACAACAGTAGAAGCTACGCGTCCTCTCTCTGAAAGGGGGCCAATATGTTCTGGTGTTCCTCACCGAATTACCGTCTAAGCGACTCCTACACTGTAGCAGGATTTAGTTTGCCCTGCTTGCATAATTTATTGTTTCAGCAAACTCCTCTTCGGGCGTTTGCACAAAGTAAACAAGCGTCGAGCATCTTCGAGGCACCTAAGCCACGCTCCAACTGGTGCAACAAATCCGCTCGGCTCCTCAGCAGAAACCTGCTGTTTTTCCTCTTTAGTTGACTTAGCTTCCACTCGGCACACTTCTCCCTCTCTCTCTTGCTCTCTCTCTCTCCTCATCTCCCTTCGTTTTTTTTTCTGCCCCTCGCCTGTTGCCGTGGTAACTAGCAGAGGGAAGTTGAGTGGAGGGGAGATTGAAGTGAGCGAGGGAGGAGAGAAGAGGGGAAAGCGAAGGGGGGGGGGGGGGTTGTTTCGGGTTTCTGGGTAAAGGAACCACCGCCGCTCTTCCTCCACCCTTCTCTTCCTCCTTTTTTTTTTCTTCTTCCTATCTCCGCGCCACATCTTCCGAAACCTTTGCGCCCCTTATCGATCCCTGACCAATTATTTCCTGTCCTTTGCCTCTTATTGCTCGTTATCCTCCCACGGCGTTGCCTTCTGCTGTTTTATTTTCTTCTGTCATCGCCTTCGTTCGCAATTCTTGAGTCATTTGCCAGGGTACTTTTATTTTCACCTTTGGTCCTGCCTCCATTCACGTCTCAGGGAGGAACTACATTTTGTGTATTTTTTTCCCGGTGGAGATGATAATCCAGAGTACCTCACAACAACGCAAAAGTGTTTGCCACTCTCAACCCTCAAACTCAACTATAGCTCTACTCCCCGAGCGCCACACAACTCCGACCTCACCCCCTGCTTCTATTTTCATCTCCAACTAAGATGTAAACAGCGTCGAAGGTTTCATTAAAACAGACCGACATTAAACATTAAGGGAGATCCTCAATAATATCAAAGGAGCTGCGCTGTGATCGGCATTTCAATTTCTCTGGAAGTTGAATAATGCAGCGCAGAAACAGCTTTTTGTGCGCGTGTCAGGGGGGCAGACGGAACTAAGATTCAGAAACTATGATTATTTTTCACATTACTACACGTTTCACGGCTGACAATTAACTGCGCTTCCATAATGAGAGCTTTGAATAAGACAAACGCCCCTCAGTGCAAGCCATCCGCCGTCAGATAATCAGGAAGAGAAAGAGAGCGAGACAGCAGGTCGGCGACAGACAATTGCTGGGGGAGAGGAGGCGTTTTGGAGTTGTGTTGGCATAATGTTTTGCATAAACACCACCGCCTGTGCGGTAACACAGGCAACTTATTAGTCAAAGGGAACAGTAAATATTGTCTGCCGGGAACAGAGGATGGGAGTGTGTTAAGATATGTTCTTATAGCTCTGCCATGTGCTTGAACGCATATGGTATACGGCATGGATCTAAACCAATGATTATTTTCAGTGATGCATTTCTATTTTTTTCAAATGAATGTCAAACATTCAGACTTTTTTTTTTTTTTTTGCTTTACCTGCTCTTACTTGTATTGAAAATACTGATTGCTCAGTGCAATCAGGTATAAACTGGACCCCTTTAAACCTCTCCTTCACTGTGATATTTATACTTGAACCGAGTTGGATTGTTCCCAGAAAAATGGGCACAAGGCACAAGCTGAAAAGTTTCACAGCTGGAAAGTTCTCTATTTCAGCATGAATCTATAAGAATATGAGAAAATAATAATTAAAAACATCTTGAAGTTGCTCGTTTTGTGTAACCAACAGTCCAAAACGCCAAAGTATTCAAGTTAAAATGACAACAAAGACACATTTGAGATGCTGCAACCAGCAGCTTTTTGGCATGTTTGCTCGACTTAACACTGTAATCAATTCACCAACACAAATGGAGCATAAATGGTTCTGCACAATTTGGTGAATGTGCAGAAAAAAATTAGATTAGATGTGTATGAGAGTGCATTAGATGGGTATTTTTTTTGTTTTTTTTCGTTTTAGTGGGGAACCACATGCATTTTGCCGTCCCCTCGGAGTGTTCACAGAGAAAGGATGCTCTTCGTGGAAAACTACAGACACAATCTGGAGATTATTCATGTCAGAGAGGGAGGGGGGTCAGAGAGAGAGAGAGAGAGAGAGAGAGAGAGAGACAGGGCCAGAGCAGGACCACCGGGACTACAAATGAAAGAATAAAAAAAAGAAAGATACTCTGGAGAGGAGAGAAAAAACAGGTGGGGGATGCTGCGTGGCGTACGATAATCTAAAGCTATTCGATGGCATTAACAAAAAAAAAAAAAAAAAAACCTAATGCAAGAATCCTCCCTTGGCCCAGCCACAGATTACAGCCGTCGGTTTGCGTGTGGAAGCTATTATATAATTCATTCTCCATGATGAGATTTTCCTCCATTGCTGGTTTTTTCCTTACTACCCCCCTCTATCTCTCGCACTCTGTCCCAGCACTGGCAGGTTTCTCTTTTAATTTAAGGAGAAGATGTCCGAGCCACACTTGGTTTTTTGGTGACTTTATAATCTTTTTATCCCTGTCTGGAACTCACTCATCTTCAACAGCAATTTGACATCTTCTTGCAGTCCTCAGTTAGTCTAAAACAGCCTCCATTTCACTGTCTGCATGGTGTTTTGCTGCATGGATATCCGTGTGCGCGTGCATGTGCGTGCCCATATAGAATACATGTGTGTGTGCTTGTGTGCGCACGTGCGCACATTTGGTGAAACGCTCCCTCACCCTGGTATTGTGAATTCTCTGCTCACTAAGCTCCTTAATGGAGTCACTACGAGGGCAAAAGCATTTTCATTTTTTGCGGTTATTTTTCTCTTCCTCCCTCCTCCGATCCCTCTCCACATGCCAGCTGATCGCAGGTGGCGGATCGGCAATAAGTATTTTATTTTTCATTCCGGAGGCCATCAGTGATGAGAGGTACATGTGATCGGCACGCCGTCAGACTTTGGAGGGGATTAACTCTGCCCTTCGACTCCACATCTGTGCCACACAAGACTGGTAAAGCCACTGTGCGATTGGTAGATTCACACAGCCAAATGCCATCTAATGATTATCTGGCAACGTCTGAGGTGCAGTGGCATGGGGCGTCCCCCGGATCCACTGTGCAGTCACAATAGCGTCCAGATGAGGAGAGTTTGATTTGATAAATCTACACCGATTGTACACTAATAGCGCTCTCTCTATGAAATGCAGTGGATTGCCCCGATGTAAATCCAAGTGACAGCAACTGCCTCGGGTTGATTTTATCTTATAAATCCAGACTTATCTCAAGAGAGAGAGAGAGAGAGAGAGAGAGAGAGAGAGCTGCAGGTAAAATAGAGGAAAAAGGTTAAGGTGGGTGTTTAAATGAAAAGCTGCCTACTGAGGCTGCTGTCAGAGGAGAATGTGACCCTGTATAACTGTATAGCTGTATCACACAACTACAATACAATAAACCAGTGCTGAATGATCAGTGCTTTGCAATGATTTCACTGCAAAAGGGATAGTTTTATAACATATGTGTGTGTAAATGCATAAGCAGCCCCAGGATTCAGTGATGTATCTGCCCAGCAGCCATATTTCCTTTCAGACATGGAATCTGTAGCACCCTGTTCACAATGGACAAAAACCACATAAAGAAAAAAACGTATTTTTAAAATGTAAAATTCAAAATATTTCTTTTTTTTTGGATTTTAACTGCAGAGAAAGATCTACATGCTTAAGTGCTGTGACAGCGCCTGACTTACTCTACATGACTGGACCATTACGGCTCCAGCTGCAATGCTCTTGTGAAATCTGACATCTGGTGCGTGACGCACATGATAAAATACAGGAAGGGATGTACAATGAACTTTCTGTGTTTGCCACTGAGGCCAAGTTCGCGCGTCTGTGGATGTTAAAGGGTTTTAAAACAACTCATATCTCATCGCCATTCATTTACACCGTGCATGCCTGTGTCGGTAAACAGGAAGCAGATATTCTTTTTTACTGTGTGGTTGGTTGCTCAGTTACAGAATATACAGCGTTTTTCACTTTTACCAACTCTTTAACTATAACTACTTATTTACTTTTACTTTTCCAGTTTCCATTACACACATGTCACAGGTAACAAGTCAGATATCGAGGGGTCGTGTTCTGAAAACAGCATAAAAATGATGAGGCAGTGAAATGTGACTACTCTTACGAAAAGAGTACCAATGTAAAATTCTATCAATGTAAAAACTCTTATACTGCACACAGTCATCACACATGATAAGAGTTTACATTTGCCAATTCACAAAAAGGCCTTATTAAGAAGCAAACGTGGGTGTCTGCATCATTGCTTCCCAAAAATACTCTTTCTGCCTGTCCACATGTAAACACTGAGAACGCAGTTTCTACATTTCTGTGCTGTGAATTGAGTTTTGCTGGTAATATTATTGCCTTTATTTACACAACTGTGTAGAAAATGTCCAGGTCCTGAGGAGGCAGCTTCAGTGATTTCAATGTAAATGTGACTCAGAGTCCTCTCCAGACACCAACAAGCAAAACTGGTGGGGCAGTCAATATTATAGTCTAAAAGGCGCTTGGAGTATGTTTGCTGTGAAACTTCATCTCTTTAAATTTAAATGCTCTGTGTTATGCACACTGACATTTTCTCAGAAAAAAACTGCTCCTCCTGCAACGTCCCACTGCCCATCAGCACTGCCTGAAAAGCCATTTTCATATGTCACCATCTATTGACTTGTATGCACAAAAACCCATAAATCCATGATAAATGTAATGAGGTCAGGTTTTGAAGGGTCTGCCTTAATCTTGTGTACTCTGGGTTCATATGAAGTAATGACAGTGATTTATCAAACCGTTATTTATGCGATTATCATTAATATAAATGGTGGTGATTAGTGAGAGTTGATCTTATGGTATGCAGGAACTCCGGACTGAATTACAAGGCAGCAATCAATCAACAGATTAACAGCAGCATCCAGGCCTCCCTGCAGTCTGCAGCCTTGTTCCAGACTTTGTTTAGTCACAGATTACATCGTGAGACATCCAGCAGGCTTGCACCCACTGCAAAAAGCCTGCTATCTAAAGTGCCTGCCTGGTCTCAGATCTGAAAAATAAATGAGGGATGAATAAAGTAAGGAAAGAACAAAGAGAGAAATGTCAGCAAGAGAAGAAACAGAACAGGGCTTCGTGTATGTCTAGCATCCTGAAGCACGCAGACACATTAAGTCTATGCATATATCAAGTCGGCACATCGAAGTATACGTTTAGAAAGACACGCATTAATATGCGCACTCAGAGTGAATCGGAGTCATCACATTTTCAACTCCAGTAATCTCTCAGAGAGTACCTGTATTTGTTTTTTCATAACACCGTCAACAACTGAGAGATTCCTCAGTGTGAATGTGTTTGTGTGTCAAAACTAATCACAGCCCTGATTTTAGTTAGTCTTATCTGAGGTTGCCACGGCAACTGGGCCTAATGATGCAGAAGATACCAAATTAGACGTGATATGTCATCTCACTTCTTTTTTTTTTTTTTTTTTTTACCTGTAAACAACCTCACAAAACACACAAAAACACACATGTAGAAATTGCATCTTGAATCAAAGATAGCGGGGCTGTGAGTTACGAGCACTGACGACGCGTCGAGGCTGCGCTCATAACTGTTCTTCTTCTCGAGTGTTTACTCTGGCTGATGAATGAGATTCTTCGCTGCTTCTTATCAGGAGGAACAGTGACTTCACAGTGACACAATGTCCCTCTCCATCACTAGTACAGGTGTTTTCCTCTCGTCTCTGCCTCTGTGTCCTCTCTGTCACACCTCTTTACCAATGAAGGACTTCAAGGTCCTTCCAATTTCGTATCACTCTTCTAAAACTCGATTCTTCGTTTTCTTTCATTCAGAATTTGTGTCCTATAACTGATTCCTCCTCTTACTTTGTCTTGCCTTTTTGTGTGTAAAGCAAGTGGTAATGTGCAATTTCCTCTATTTTTCAATCTCGCTACAGTTTGTCCCGGTAGTTTTCATAAAAGTAGTTGATGGAATCAAAAAGTAACTTGTCCTATGATACATATATTTCAAATCATGCAAATACAAGGTTGTACAGCGAAATTCATCACAAAGCAGCAGACTGCTAACACACTAGCAAGCCGGACCTTACCAGCACTAGTCAGTCATAGCTTACTGAGCTTCTGTGTACTGCAACTTTCAAGCGCAGCTGGCCTTTCATTTTTAGTACAGGGCATCATTTCATTAAATTAAGACATACTGAAGAACTAACATGCTAATGGAGAGTTGCCTACTGTTCGCGAGCTTGTCAGTGTTATTTCTCATGCGACACCAAATTAATTCGAAAGACGTGTTTGTACAAATGACTTATGTTATGACTGTCTGTGATGTATCGCATGGAACTAGAACAGTTTATGCTCTGACAGAGTAGATTGAATAAAAGGGAATAATGCAACAGAGCTAAAAAGTTACGGTAGCCGGCTCTATTTTGGATTCTGGCTCTCAGCTCCAATTATCAAAGTTGAATATGTGTGAAAAATGATTCACTGAGAGCAACGCCACAGATCTCTGCAATTACATTGCAATGAATTCATCTCACTGAATATGTTTGAAATGATTGTGATTGACACTTGAGGCTTTTGCTTTAAAAAAAAAATCAGTTAATTGATCCTAATAATAGTAGATTGCTTTTGCACAACTACACATCTAACTCAGCATAATATTTAATTGTCCATTGTTACACTTAGCTGATTATATACTAATTCTAGATGGAAATCTTTATCACGTACATTCACATTCATCCTTTACCAGCTCTCTTATCTCTGTTTGTCGTCTTCTCTGCTTTCCCGCACTGCCCTGTCATACTCAGCACATCTGTAGAACCTCTGCTGGGAAGGATATCTCAGGACATCTCATCCTTCCTGACACAGTAAATCGCTGTACATCTCTGACTATTAACCCCATTTATCTCTCTCTTTCTCCTCCAGGATCCTGCTAACAGTAGTGGTGATCTTCCGTATCCTGATCGTCGCAATTGTTGGCGAGACAGTGTATGAGGACGAGCAGACCATGTTCATCTGCAACACCCTGCAGCCAGGCTGCAACCAGGCCTGCTACGACAAGGCCTTCCCCATTTCCCACATTCGCTACTGGGTGTTCCAGATCATACTGGTGTGCACGCCCAGCCTCTGCTTCATCACCTACTCCGTCCACCAGTCGGCCAAGCAGAAAGACCGGCGCTATTCCTTTCTGTATCCCATAATGGAGAGGGACTACGGCGGACGGGACGGAGCGCGAAAGCTCCGCAACATTAATGGAATTCTAGTTCAACATGGCGGTGATGGCGGAGGAGGGAAGGAAGAACCCGACTGTCTGGAGGTGAAGGAGATCCCCAATGCCCCTCGAGGCCTAACCCACGGGAAGAGCTCCAAGGTTCGCCGGCAAGAAGGGATCTCCCGCTTTTACATCATTCAGGTGGTGTTCAGAAACGCACTGGAGATTGGCTTCTTGGCGGGCCAATACTTCCTTTATGGCTTTAGTGTGCCTGGGATTTTCGAGTGTGACCGCTACCCGTGTCTGAAGGAGGTGGAGTGCTACGTGTCTCGCCCGACGGAAAAAACGGTTTTCCTGGTGTTCATGTTTGCCGTAAGCGGCATCTGCGTTGTGCTCAACCTGGCCGAGCTCAACCACCTGGGCTGGCGCAAGATCAAGGCGGCCATCAGGGGCGTCCAGGCCCGCCGGAAGTCTATCTGCGAGATCAGGAAGAAGGACATGGCGCATCTGTCCCAGCCCCCGAACCTGGGACGCACACAGTCCAGCGAGTCAGCCTACGTCTGATGATGAAGCGAGGAAAAAGAGGAGGAGTGGGATGAATGTGCAAGAGAGAGAGAGAGTGAATTAATTATGATTTTAATTTAACGAAGACGGTGTGGAGGTCAAGAAGATGACCCCTTCTCTGTGATGATGGAATGAAACAGAATGTAAAAAGACCAAACCTCCGGCTCTATGACTCGAACTCAAAGTCATTAAAGAGTCGAGGAAGAAGACGATTAAAAAGCATATAGAGAGAATAAAAGAGGACAAAAAGATTTTGTTCCGCACATGAACATGATGCACGCATTTTGGTCTCACGGGGGGGATATTCCAACTGCCATTTTATACATTTGTCCTTTTTTTTTTAACTAATAACCTTCTCCTCTGCTCCTCATTTCTTTTAAAGTGAGGAATTAAATCCTCAAGAGGCTGGAGAGGCAAAGACTAGAGATGAGAGGAAGAGGGGGAGGGAGCTGGGAACAGTTGAGAGGCTGTTTTGTATTCTTTGGGGATATTGGAAGATGACAGCGGTGTTTGATGCATCCCATGGTGCTTTACTTCTGGACTGTGTCAGCCTCAATGAAAACGGGAGGACAGGATGGTGGATGGGACGAGGAGGATGAGCAGCGGCAGCATCATTAAAAAGAGGAACGGAAGAACTGTCAGAGCCATGACGGACTATTGAGAACGAAGGGGAGTGCGTGAGAGCGAGAGAGAAGGTGGGAGACATCACGCTCTGGAAAAAAAACAAAAAAAACAACGACATACCAGAGGGAGGGAGAGCGGGAGCGTTTGTCTCTCCTGCATCAGAGACTTGACTTAGACCAAAGCCAAGAGCGAAAAAGCTGCCCCTGAGCAGTGTCAGCCTCGCCTCTGCTGGAACATCGTCAGGAGCCAAAACCACGAGGAAAAGACTGACGATGTTTATGTTTTGTCTCTTGGCAGAAGATGATTTTAACACAAACACGGCGAGTACCATAAACACTTTTTTTTCTTTCCTCTCCCCGATCTCTCGCTCTCTCCACTCAACGGTTGGCAGCTATATAGACCCCAGGGGCTTCGGATGACAGTAATGACCCTTGCCGCAGTCCTTCTGCGTAAACTTAGGAGAGGAACTAATGAACAGATGGACAAACAATGTGTAAATGTCAGTCTCTCCTAAAGCACAAACCAAACTTCCCTCCTTCCAGCATTCCGGTGCACTGAGAGAAGAAGGAGGGACAGAAAGAGAGGAGAGGAGAGGAGAGGAGAGGAGAGGATGGGAACGGGAGCTTGTGGAGGAGAGGAACAGATCACTTTATTACAAATTTTATAACAAAAAAAATATAACACCATGAGTTTAAATTTTTTTTTGAGAAAGCGATGGTGCCATCCTTGAGATATTTAATTATTGTTGGAAAGTTATATAGAGTATATCATGGTAATATTATTTATCCATTTAGAATATATCCAAATAGATTTATTTATCTTTGCGAGCGGGTTGGTTGGGATATCATATTGCTGTTTTTTTCTAAATGTATAAACTGTCTGTCTTTTTTCATTTATGTTTAGTTTTAAGCATTTTTCACTGATGGAACTGACTGATTACATGTAGGGGGCGGGGAGGGACAAGTTCGTGAGCTTTGTTTTAAAACGCACTGAAGCTGCGCAGCTGCTCGGGAAACCTTAATCGCAATTGTTACTTAGTTGCGTTCAAAATGTGGAACAACGCAGCCGTTAAAAAAACGCAACATCTTAGTGTGTTTTCTACAGAGAGCCTTGGTTCTCAGCTGCACAGCTTCAGGCGATGTTTGGCCTGTAAGCCATTTTGAAAAAAGGCATGTTTACATGACGCAATGTTTCTTGAATGATCAAGCTATGTAACCAGTGAGTAGTAACTCTCTAGGGACAGTTGTGTTTTTGAATCTCAGTGGTTTTCATTTAGCATTTCTTTCCTGACTGGATTTCAACATGCATGCCTTGTAAGAGAAAAGAATGACACGAAAGAAAAAGATAAAGATGACAGAGAGTGTTGCACCTTGATTAATGCAGACGAGTGGGAGAGTGGCAGACTGAAGGAAGCTATTTTGGGATGAAGGCTCGGTCATTGGACACACGCGTACACACACACACACACACGCAAATACACACACAAGAGCATTATTTATAATAGGGAGCTATCACACTGTGAGCCTGTGAAACCAGATATAGAGACAATTCAGTGGACTGGATGTGGCATCTTTTAAAAGAAAATGTAGTTATTTCACTGGTATGAACACACACAAACAGGAATACATTGGGCCAGCATTGTGTTGTCCATGGTGACACAAGCCCTAACTCCAATTTTGTGTGTTTAAATCCATTCATGCTCATTGATCATGTTACAAAGTCCAAAAATATTGTTTAGAGTGTTTAGGTACAGTGATATTGTCACTTATCAGCTAACTGAGGAAAAAAATCCACAAATGCGACTTGCCAGCCCTCAACATGCCGTAGCACGTCACTGGTTGGTGGTTTAGCCCTGTCCTGTAGATGTGTCAACTGGGAATCTCTTCTACCACTGCAAACTAAATGGCCTTATGTAGCTTAACACTGCCACATTTGGGTGTTCGATTCTTACAGGGGCCACACATTCACTACCAGATACCAGATTCCAGCTACTGTATGTTTCTTCTGCCATAAGATTGCAGCATTATTGGCTGTACATGTGAAGAAATGTGTAAACACTTTTGTAATTTAAATTGTATTTGTTTCCACTTTCCTTCAACTTGCCTTATCTGCTAGTAGTGATTTCCTACATTTCCCATAATGCCTTTGGAAAAAACTTAGGTCATAAAAGGACATTTTTTACGCACTATTCAAAGGCTCAAATGTGCCCACATAGGAATCTGTGGCTAAGTCGAACTTTACATTTAAGAAAAATTAAGAAAAAAATCAATATTCCTGATTGCAAACACACTGAACATCGGCCAGAGCTACAGCAGGTCTGGGAGCAGCAGCAACAGTTGATGTAGAAGAAGATTCCTCCATTCACACGTTCATAATCTCTGTGACTCTAACAGGTGATTATCCCCAGATTTAGACTCCTCTGAGGATCTCTGTGGGGCTCAATGGGATCGGTGCAGACTACTGTACACACAAGGAAGGACAAGGGCTTTGACAGGGCACGCCAGAATGCCTAATAATAGAGGCTGAGTGATGGTTTCCCCTCACTTACTGAGACCTTGTGCTTCTAGCAAAGGCTTAAAAAAATGACCTTGAGCTTAAAGGCCAAGCCAATGTCCTGTACTATACGCAGCTCCTGCTGGACAGACCCTGCGCAGTACAGCGCTCCTGTAATCTCAACAGAGCACAAGTCAATGCTGGTGTGAGGCCTTTTTTTGGTGGTTGGTCGATGCAAACATGTTAAACAGACATTCATTCAAGGAATAACCTGCCAATCTGACTTTGAAAACAGCAGTTTGATTTCGGCTTCCTCCACTTGGGTTCTGTTCCTATGTCTGGTTTCATTCAGGTCAGAAACACACACACACAAACACACACACAGTTTGAGGATGTAGAGGGCCATAAATGTGTCCTGGGTTTCTTTGGTTTACATTTATCCGGCATTCATTAGTTACTCATGACTCCAGAAGTCACACAGTCAGTGGGTATACAATTTTCCAAAGTAAAAGCAGGCCCCAGTTCTTCCAACAGTCCGCTACTCTCCACAGTCTCCACAGTCTACGTTTATATTTGTCAATGTGAAATGAATTATGCAACTTTTTTTTTTTCTCATTTGCTTATCTTTTTGACTTGTGGATTCATTTTGTTGTCTGTTGCTCTTTTTGTGCAGTGACATATCAAAAAAGAAAGATGTTTTTTCTATGTAAAGGAACAAAAAAACTTTTTTTTTTCAATGTGTAAAATCAAGGGTAGAATGTTGAAATATAAGACTAGCAGAAAAAAATATATTTCCTCCCTTGCCAAAGTGATATGCAAAATTTCATTAATTTTCAAAGATTTTTTAAACTGCATGTGTAATGGCTAGAATAAGCATGTTTCTATGTTTTCTTCAACAGAATCTTAAAAGAAAGACTTTTTTTTAGTCCAAACTGTGGAGCGAAGCTATTATGTCTTGATGCCAAGTGTGTATATTCATTACCCAGTTCCTCAGACGGTACAGAGCCAGGAAGACAATACCAACTCAGTGATGTTAAAACCTCCTATTACAGGTTCTCAGTCTCAAATTGACCTCCCAAAAGATTCTTAAAAACACTACGTACAGTAAATCCTCTACTTTAAGAAATTTGCACATGAATATATACCTTTACAATCTGTCGCAGAGGATGTTTAGATTTATAAGCCAGTAAAACACAGGGTAAACAGGAATATAAGCATACAGGTTAAAAACTGGCACCATAAGATGTCAGATGCCACAACATTCCAGGGTCTAGTCCCCAGCACAATGTGTAATTAACCTGCAATTTACAGCCTCTTAATGTGTTAAATATGATTAAATCCTCAGTGAAGCTCCGTATGGACAACTTATTGGGGTACAGTACACTGACAGCAGACTCAGGAAAGAAAACAATGCTGATCTTTTACAACAATCTTTTCTAGTAAAAATGCTGTTTACGACATTAACACACACAAACGCTTTTATAGAAATGATATTAAACATGTCAGCATACTGTCAGGCCCAGTTGCCAGAATAAATGTTGGCGGTGTACGTTGCGTCTGCAAGGTTAAATGTGCTTATGGTCCGGTTGGGTTAAAGCATGCTGTGCCGACGTCTCCTTAATCATATCCAGTTGTTTCACACTTACGAATGTTGAAACGCAGGCTTGAACAGCAGTCACTGGCTTGGCAGCCTTCTTGGGTAGATCCCACCTCCTCACGTGAAAGTCAGCTCGAAGATGTTGACTGTGAACGTATCACGCGACAAAGAATTTTGACTGATGCATACGACACGTACACATTTGAACGTGTCCATGGTTTACTGAAATGTAAACTACCAACATTTTTTTCTGGCGTCTGACCCGAACTTTCCATTTACCATCTTATCTCGTACTGTAAAGGCCACCCAAGAAAATTGTCTTGAAGTCTGATTATTTACCTCTTGGTGCTATTGAGGTTGGACTTGTTACCAAAAACGTTAATTGAGATACATTCCCTTGTCTTCAGCACACTACTGCCCCACATACCACACGTCATGTAGCAATGCAGGTATCCTTAACAAAAAACACAAAAAAAAGCTGTTACCCCTGACTGTTACTAACAAATGGGTGACAAAAGCCTACAGCAGGTACTGATATCATGTTCATGAAACTCTCCACATTGTACTGCAGAACAGTAGCAAACAATTTGATTCCTCAGGAAAGCAGCGTATAAATGAGCTGTTTCATTCATAAACACAGCGCTCACTGAACTGCTACATTACTCTCTGAATCGCTGCCGACAGGACCTTAGATTAATTTAGTAATTACCTTATGTAGCCAATGCTAAGGGCTGGTTGGTCACCCTTAAGCAAGTTGCCCTGTATCTGGTATACATTCAAGGGCTTCTTCCTTAATACAAACTAAAAAGCCATAGATTTAAAAAAAAAAAAGAAGAAAAATGTTGAACTTATTGCATTACCTTGAGAGAATACAACGTGCACTAATGGGCCAAGGTTAATCACATCCATATGTAGTCAATTAGGCGATCATTTTTGCATTTAAATGGAAAATTAGACATCTTGTTTCCAATAAAAAAAAAAAAGGGTTTTTACTGTGTTTAATTGAATGAGAAAAATGAAAGTTATAAAGCTCCTTTCATCCAGATGTTCAGCTTCAATTTTCATTTCATTCTGAAATCAAACGCTCCCTCCTCCCCGCCTTCAGCCCCGTCTGATACTGGTGCTGCTGTCCTGCGGGCTGGATTATAACCATTTCAGGGTTCAGAGAAGGACCTCTCAACCTCTCACTAATCCGTCATGATATCAATCGTGATTACTTCATCTAATTACACTGAGTGGCAGATACAGGCAGAGTGGAATTTGAACATCCGGATTTGACCAAACAGCCCCCGTGTGCATCTCTCTCTCACCGGCTCTGCAAACACCTACTGGCAGCAGGGTTGCAGATGTGATTCACTGAGTTTTAATTGTAAAAAGAGGTGACTAACAAGTGGGGCAGAGGAAGAGCATATGTCAGGTCCGCCTCTCAACTTTCCACTTCTCCTCACAGACCAGTACCTCATGGCCAGGCCCCAATTAACCCTTATGTCATGACGTGCGTCTGTAAACTGTGTGAGAGGCTACACGTTACAACGAGAGGGATGAAACCTGAATGGTCCTCTGTCAGGGGAGTGGGGGAGCAATGTCATGTTTAGCCAATATTTGGCATCCTATTGTGGTAATCAATATTAAAGGGATCAGAAAGGGAAAATTGTTAATTATCTTAACCCTTGAAACTTGTCATTCTTGAGCATAGCTTCTGCTGTGACATCTGTCTGGATGTAAAAGCATGGACTGAAAACAGGAACGATGAAACACTCAAACACACTTCACACTTTGTAACCTTCATCTAAAAATCTGTCGATTCCAGCCGCAGATTTTATGGTGTACCTGACGGACCTTCGTTGAAGGTCCACTGTATATTTCTGACTGGTGTACTGTATGTAAAGACTGAATAAAACCTTGAATGTTACATCAAGCCTGAACTGGCCTCGTACCTGCTGATTTATGACCTGAAAGCGCTTGTGTGGACATGCAGTATGTGTGTTTTCCGTCTCCTGTACAATGTGATGTGTGTGTACAGAAAACGCGAGAGGGTGGATTTTTGAGCATGTGGGAGTGATGGGATTTAGGAAACACAAAAGCATTCTGTGGTGTGATGGAAACAGAACAAAGGTGGCTGCAATTCATATTGATACAGGTCTATATATAGCTGCCTGAAAAAAAATATTTGCAGAGAGCTGCATGCAGCCCGGCTGGTTGGCGCAATGACATTTCTGATCTCAATAGGTGACACTGAAACCTTTCAGCAGGATTAAAACCTTTAGACCATGGCCCTGATGAGAGGGGAGGAAGCATGTATGTGTGTGTGTGTGTGTGTGTGTGAGCGCATGTGTGTGTGTGTGCGAGGGAGCACAGTCAAATTTTCTCTTAAACCTCCCCTCTCTTTTAATGCACAGTTGATGCATGCAGGAGCGTTCGTGCACTACCAAAATACTGAGTATGCATCCATGCATCATATTACCAAACCTCTGTGTGTGCCTGATGTGTTCATGTGTGTTGTTGCCAGCGTGCACGTGCGTGTCCAACCCCCACCCACCTTCCTTGGCGAGGTCACATGGTGGCTGCGCTGGACTGGGATTGAAGGCTTGTTGCCACGGCGATAAGCCAGCCGGTAATATCTCTAAGCACAGCCAGGATTAATCTGCCGACAGATGGCTGGCTGCTCAGCGTCACTTCCTGAAACACACACACATACCAGGGATTCATATTTACCATCATCATCCTCCACATCATTGTCCTCTTATCCTTCAACATTACCACCACCTTCACTTCACTTCTCATGGCATGCAATCTCACACACACACACACACACACACACACACACACAAAGAACATCATTTTCGTCAGGCCATTATCAGAGCCATCCACCCTGGCTGCATCATCTATAGGATTATCATCACTGCAGCAGCCTTCACCATCCTTTTCCTCTCCGACCACAGCCACCGCTCTCCTTCTTTCCTCATCATCATATCCATCTCCACCAGTGTCATCTGAAACACCGCGGTCATTACCAAAAGAACGCCTTCCTCCAACCGGGGGATCAATACACCAGGCAGCGGTGAGATCATCCGGTGTGCCTCTGCATGCAGCTCGCTCATTCATCAGCAATGCATCATGATAATAGAAGCAGGACCTCAGTTCATGGTTCAGTTGGCCTGCACCTCATCCATACCACGGTGTCCTGATTTACTTTCTTGAGGTGGGATCAGTGCAGTGACTGCTACAAGCATCCCGTGTAAGGATAATCACTGTGAACCTTTAACCTGTAAAGGAATTTAGTCACTTCCGAGAAATGATGGAAGCCGCACCGTTGCATAGGTCTTTTGTTTCACACTGTTCAACAAACAAACATGAGCTCTGTCCTCACAAGCTTTCTGTTGAGGGTTACCAAGTTCGTACCACAAAGCGGGTAGGTGATTGGTCCTGAGCTTTCCCGCAGCACAGTGTATGATGTAACAAAATGCAACAAAGCATCGCCAGGGCTGTACAGACTTACAGCGGTTCAATCAAATATTAATTCATCCTTACAATCACCACCCTGGCATTATTTGTTTTGTTGCTGTTGTTGATAATGCATATGAACTTAAATGTCTCTCTGAAGCATCACCTCAACTCCAGACAGGTAGAGAACAATTTGCTTGGATATTTTGTCTCTCATACATTCTTTCCAGAAAAATCCAGACCTCCTGCATATGCAAATGATTTGTTCATTTTCAAACTCAAACTCAAGCAACTGAGTGGAAAAACTATTAGCAAAGCACATTTTTGAGCGGAGAGGGGCTTTAAGTAGGTTATTCAGCAGTTATAATTGGTTTGTGTGCTCGCCTGAAACTAAGATCGTACTGTGACTGTTTCTTAATTAGATCCCCTGACCAGTTAATTACCATAGAGCACGCTGCATGCATCTGTATTCGTGTCTGAAGATGTGGTAGGCATTTTGTGTCTCGTATTAGGGCTCATCACAGACGCGATTATAGCGACACAATTTGGGGCTTTAATTAATGGATGATGTAATCAACGTACACATCGGTCGTTTATGGGCTCAAACCAAGGACTCAGCACACAGAACCATATGGTGACGGGGGGATATGCAGGGATAACTATGAGCCTGTGTTCCAGATCTCATTATCTCACATCATCTGATCTTAATGAGTTCAGCCAATTGCAAACTGTCTTGTCAAACTATCTTATCAGCCATGTTTCTTGCCACAAATAATTGTAGCCATCGCCTAGCTGTCAACACCACACCCCAACGAAAACCCACAATGACATTACCCATTGGTTTGTCGACGACCATTTTGAAGCCTCAAGTTTGGCTTGAAGTGAAACTCTTGCCAAAATGCAACCTAGGCTTTTTTTTTGTGAATGTATATGAGTCAAACCTTCATGTAAAAGCATAAGACGAAAGAGGCACTTTTAAGATTTACCGTATTTTCGTTTTCAGGTCAAGCTAATTTTCAATGGGAGTGCGCGGGGCAAATTCTATGTTAGCATCAAAATGGCTATTTTTAAAACACTAAGAAGACTCGACACAACATGAAACTTTGCTCGTAGTATCACCAGGGTCTCTACACATGAACACATGCATTGAGAACATTGTTTGTGTACACAGAGTTTGCTAAAAAGAAAGTTTTTGAACTACTCACCTTAGCAGTAGCTTGTTCCGCTCCCAGTCGTCATGGCAGCCGAGAAGTGTCGATCTCAGAATGCAACGTAACTTTGAGGAGAGTTAAGGTAGACCGCTTCTGTTTTCCGGCAACAACTATCCACGCGATATCTCACGTGACTTTTCCGGCTTTTGATTTTAGTATTGTTTCTTATATGAGGCTCCTTTTTCAACTTCAAGGTCAATATTGTTTTTTGCTAACGACAAAACAAAAATTATCAGTGCATTTATATGGAACTAAGCTTTAGGAGCGGTCCACCTTAACTCTCATTTAGTAGAATTTGCCCCGTGCACTCCCATTGAAAATGAGCTTGACCCGAAAACGAAAATATGGTAAATCTTAAAAGATTTACCAAGGTTTGACTTATATACATTCACAAAAAAAGCTGAGGTTGCATTTTGGCGAGACTTTCACTTTAATAGCCGTTGGCACCTTGTTTTTTTTAACCAGAAGTGACTGTATTAGGACGTGAGGGTGGGGAAAACTGGGGAGAATATCTTGACTGGATCTGACTGAGAACCTGAGGAGACGCCGCAGAGGCAACTTGTCAATCACAATACCTTAAAGCATTCCCTGTTTCTCATCTTTTTCTTAACCTTTTTTATTCAGGGAGGGTTCCCTGAAAGCGATGCACTCTTTTTCAGGCACTCCTTGATCCAATTCACACAGCTGCACACTGACACCTGGAACCTGCTCAGTACAACCACAATCTGATCTATGGATCAATGGAGCGGTCGGGGTTAATGGCCTTGCTCAAGGCCACCTCAGCGGTTGTAATCATCCATTTTCACACTGAGGCCATTTTCTTCTGACTCAACGCTCAGGGTGGGAAGCTCAAACACTGTCCTGCAGTGTTCCAGGTTGCAAGTCCTGTAAACATGAGGAATATAACCAGTTGTTATCATTTCACTGCTTCCAAATTGATCATGAACCAGAAATATGATGAGACACTGGGCTGTTTTGGTAAAAAAACACATTTCATAACCCATTAGCTGGCAGTAGACAACAGCACACTAGCATTACCTAGTGATATATGATAAAGGTAAGGTGTGTATTAATTCCATAACATCAACACACAGCTGAACAGCTGGACACATTCATTTAAACCTGCAGTAGTCTAATGTTAGATAGATAGCTAATCGGTTATCAAATATGTTGTTATATATATAAAGTATATATACATGTTTTACCCTGAAATATGGCCTGATTTACCTTCAGATTTTCACTGTCCATCATCTTTTCAGTTTCTGATCAATCCGGAAGTTGTGAAATGATTTCTCAGATTCCGTACTTCTATAGGACTTGCAATGCAGAAATTAGCATTCCCAGAAATCAAGCTTCCCACCCTGAGCGTGAGGTTAGGGGATAATGGCCACCATGTGACTACAATCTATTAGGGAGAGGCAAGCGCTGCCTTTCACTTTCCCTACCCATATTTACCCTGTTAGTTTGGGGGACGGAACCTGCTACCAGCTGGTCACAAGCTTGCTTTTCTAACCTTTAGGCCACCACTTCCCAATTTGACTCTAAATGTGACCATAATTTACTAAATGAACATTACACTGTATTGAAATAGACTTATGTTATATACGAATATAGAGAGTATAAACTAATAAGTAAACAGTTTACTGAGGTATTTAATCCAGTAAGAGGTGGGTCATTTTCTCATAAGCTTACATACAAAGGGACTAGTTTTTGAAACCAGGGGAGTCAAACCCTGCTGGCCATTAGAAAGAATGCAGGTTTAAGGCACTTCCACATTGGCTCCGTCCATATTTCATGCAGCCAGTGACACACCAAGACTGTTGAATAGTGTGGACACTAACAGAGTGTCAAGATTGGGGGACATTATCAAGTTTGCATGCCTTTATTGTAAAAATCTGACATTATTAATATCTTGTGGGATGAGATACATTAGAGCACACACATTGGCTTAAACACTTAGTGGGCTAATTGCTGGCAGAGGTTGAATATGATGAATGAAGCTTCACACTAGGTTTTGCATATGTTTTCATTGACAGCGACTTTAAAAAAAAAGGCAGACAGATAAAAGGCTAGGAGGGAACTGAAAGGAGCCAGCCAGATAAAAGCTGTATCAATCATTGTAACTAAAATACCTAGCAGCCTCTTCCAACATAATCACTTGACTCTAATGAGTGTTTTTGTCTCTTTGTCTTTTATTTAAATGAGCACACGTTCATCCTTTTTAAAGCTCACTGCGCCTCAAAATGCTGCTGTACATGATGTGACAAGGCTGTGGGCAAAGTAAGGAGGCAAGAAAGTCATTAGTATAAACATGAACCCATATGTGTGACAGTGATAAAAACTGCACAAGAAGGAGGGAGGAGTTGATGAGAATCAAGGAGTAAATAAAACTGGATAGAGCGAAGAGGACAATCGGTAGAGAGCTGGTTTGATGCTGAGCTGAGAGGAAGAGAAGACGAAGGAGGGAGAGAACTGAGAAACCATACAGTTAATGGTTGAAACACAGGGGGGAATTAGAATATAGAAGAGGGCTTGAGGAAGAAAGAAACGAGAATGGCCTCGAGCAATGTTTAGCAGGGATGGGGGATATAGAGGAGGCATGCATGGACCAGGATAAAGCCTGGAGGCAAAAAGAAGGCATGGAAAGGAAGGAAGGAAGGAAGGAAGGTAGGAAGTAGGAGAGCGAAAACACATAAGGGAAGTAAGGGAATTAAGAAGAGAGAAAAAAAAACTGTACTGGAAGAAAAAGAATGAGGCTGGAAAAAAAAAACAATGTGCGCTGAGGAAAATGAAGTAGGGGGTGAAAAAGGGGGTGATGGAGAGAGGAGTGGAGAGGTTTAAGAGGGCTGCTGCAGCCGCAGAGCTGGATAAGAGAACATGGGAACATGCTGGCTGTTCTGCCTGGCTGCGTCTGCTCTGTCTTCAGGGAGAGCAGCTGAGGAGGAGGAGAGGAAGAGGGTGAGGAGGAGGAAAGGGGTTGCTTTAGGATTGAATACAGAGCAGATATGCAAAGGGAAAGAGGTTAGGGATGGAGCTGGGAGGGGGTTGAGGAGGAGAGAACGAGGGAGCGAGAGGCAGAGAAAGGCTTCATTGAGGATGATGAACTGGCTGTCAAGTTGTTAAAACAAAAGTGGCCTTCTGAGAGTTACGCGGGAGCGCAGAGAGAGACAAATGGGTAAAGACTGGGAGGGAAAGGAGCACTATGAGAGAAAGATAGAACAAAAAGGCTAAGTGGAAAAAGTAAAAAGACAATGAACGAGGATAACGAGTGAAATGGGAGCAGGGATGCAGGAGGCACTTAAACAGAGACAGAACAGTAAGACAACGAAAAGACAAAGTAAGAAGGACAGTAAGTCGCGAGAAGCCGAAGAAAAAATAAGGAGAAGAGAGGGAATCGTGTCAGAGTGATTGTGAGACGGCGAGGCAGTAGCTCTGGGCAGGGTGAGAGGAAGTGATGCGTACGCTAAAAGGAGGGAGCAGATCTCGGCAGCACGCGCCAATCAAACACCAGTCCTCCCAGGCGCCCTCCTTGACCGCCAGCGCAAACACACCAGCACGTGCACACACACCCACACATGCAGATATTATGAAGCACTGAGGGGGATCCTGGAATCACTTTACTGTTGCACACTTGAACAGACATCTATTATGCGAAAACACACAACAGAGGATTGGCAAGAGCATCGTGGAACCTCACATGGAAGGTTCACACACACACACACACACACATACACACACAAACAGGTCAGTTGGTAGACCCTCATTGGCATGACATGGTGTCCGGGCAATGTCTGGCTACCTCCTCAAGCACCACTGAACCACAGTCCCTGTCACCTCAGACTCATATATGCAAATCTATGTACCATGAAGCTATTGTTTGAGATGTACGTCACACACTTAAGAGCTTAAGTGTACTTCACAAACTAAGGCCAGCCACATACTTGCTTTTAACTATGCTTTTGCGTGCACATGGCTGCCTCACATATACTGCGCCCGTATAGAGTGCTGGTTGAGCACATCCTCAGAAGTTAATGCTATACGTTAGCAAAATGTAATACGCACATGAACAGTAGGGCAGTGTACGGGCAGTATGGGGACGGTAGCAACCTAGGGATACAGTGCACACATGAGTTTTCCACATAGATGCGCTCCAGTTCTTGAACCAATAAAATGACACTTCTAGTCACTTTGTGTGCTCTCTACAATGCAGATCATTGACATTTATTCCCTTCTATCTGTGACTGAAGTTATGACACCTTAGACTTTTAGAAAAAGTATTTGAAAAAGGCTATGAAGGATTCAGTCCAAATAATGCAATGATCTTACTGAAAATGTCTGCAGGATTGTCTTAAATGTGCTAAAGTCACATTTCTTTTTCACACTCATTCATGTAACTGTAAGAAAAAAACCTCTTTTATCGTGCGATCATTATTTAATGAATTTGTATCCCGTGAACAGTTTTTCTTTCTCTTTCTTTTTTTTTTTTCTTTGCTGGAAATGACCAATCAAAAACATATTGCCTGGCCCGCCCAAAGAGGGCAGTGGCAGCGATTCACCTTCCACAACCGTCTATTGACCTGGAATGGGCATATGGTGTGCAAGGTGAATTTCCCTCTATATATAATGCTGTTTATACATGTTGTCTCCACTATTAGTAAGCATAAGTACCCCTTACCCCTTCACTTTCCCCTTATTCGTTGTTTGAATCAGTGGTTTAGTATATCTGTGACACACAGACCACCACCACAGCATGTGAAAGGTTAACAAAGTGTGTACATCATAATTCTGAGATCATGTCATGCACAGAAAAAACATACAAGGCAGTCGCTAACACTTTGTGACGCACAGAAGACGCAATGAATTTGTCGAAGGACAAAAAAATAAAGGAAGTTTGCGTTGGCAGTGGAAAATATAATAACTTATGGTGAACAACAATTGTAAAGATCAGTCAGTAATTTACAACCAGTTCCTCATGGACCAGCAGCCTAAATGTAAACACAGCAACGCTCCTGGAGCCACGACACTTTTTAAACAGTGCATAAGCACCAGAAATACTGTACCTACTCCTGTCACACGGAGGCCTCGTGACTGTAGTATCTGATTCTTTCAATCATGTTTATTAGTTTGAATCTTTAATCTGTAGATGGACTGGAGATGGTATAACAACATTTACATTATACATGGAAGTATGGCATTTTGCTTGCCTATCTTATGAAATCCTCTTACAGTACGTGACCTTCACAGTCGTGATCACACTTTAGATGGCAGGTTGGAATGCATTGCACAAATATGGCATATTCAACCTGACATGCCCTTTAAAGCAGCCTGACCCTCCAGCGGGCACTTATACTGCATACTGTTTAAGTCATGAATATGGAAGAATCTGTGCGTCTGATTTATGAGCTTCTTTTTTCTGATCTTATTTGTGGAGAACGTCCATATACTTCTTTTGAGGCACTGATATTTTACATCCGC
This sequence comes from Sparus aurata, assembly GCF_900880675.1. Classification (NCBI taxonomy): domain Eukaryota; kingdom Metazoa; phylum Chordata; class Actinopteri; order Spariformes; family Sparidae; genus Sparus; species Sparus aurata. The sequence goes on from NC_044188.1 coordinate 27,422,100, forward strand.
TATAATTATCATTGTAAAAATAAAAGAGCTTCTGTGTAGTCCTGTTTATGTCATCAAACTGCTCCATTTAAAAAAAAAGTCTCTCGATGAATTATTGACAACCTCTGAGGGAGTCGGTCTATTGTGTTGGCTGTGATGTCACTACAATTAAGGCTTTACATCGTACCACCTCCCCCCGGAACTGGACTGTACACGATGGGATAATTATAAAATGTTCCAATTCATGCTTATAATCTAAATATGTCCCAAGGTTGTGACTTAATTAAAACAAAACAGCTAATGTGACAGCAATTTAAAACACAGAGCTAACTTAAGTCACAGCTTTGATTGCCAAATTGAGAGAAGGCTTTTTAATAGACTTCCGCAGCACCTTTGATCTCTCTTCCACCATAACTGTTACCAGAGGAGTATTTTCAGAGCGCTATATTCTTGTTTCGCTATTTTTAGGATTTATCTAGTTTGTTTCAAACGTTGTCACCCATCAGAAGCTAAAAACTAATTCCAGCCCTGCCCGCGGTGAAGTCCTTTATGTCTGCAACCGATATCTTATTTTTTGCCATCTCAGTTATTGAAGTGATTGCACGATGAAATCCAGGATGAAGTCAAAGAGCAGGTTTTATAAATAAAGCCCCAGTGTTTCCCTCCATAATGCACAGGAACAGAGGGACAGCGGACGTTAGGCAGGAGCTCTTTGCAGGGCCGCTGGACTGTGTCTGCTAAGTGCTTTCAGAGAGACAGCGGCATGGTGACTTACGCCGACAAGCGCACATACACAAACATACACAGACATGTATATCCGTACGCAGCTACACGTGCATGCACCCATCCCTGTCCATTTTAAACCTATCCTCCTCCGCCGCAGATGCACAGAATGGAGAGTCTCGCCATCCGTCTACATGACAAACTCTCCTTGCATAATCCTCACCACTAGAGATCATTACAGGGGCTTTAAAGCTTCAGTCCGTAATTTTAACAGTATCTCGAGCCCCTGCCACTTTGTTTAGGGTAAGCAGACGGATGGGGCACCGGCGAAAGAACCTTGGAAGCTACTGGTGCAGACGGTGCCAGGAAAGTTTCTCTCGTGACATCACTCACACAGTGCTGTTTAAAACAGTGCAAGCCTGAGAAAGAACAAAGAGGGAGACACCTGAAGGGTAATCCCTCACCACTGCCCTTGGTTACAACTTCCCGTAAAACCACTCAGGGTAAGGTTTCTTGCATGGCATCTGTTGGTTTTATTACACCCCTTTCACACCAGACAAAAAAAAACACCCGCCAACATCTGGCTTTTGTCTCTAATGGGCAGACACTCCTGCTTCATGTGAACCTGCGTTTAATCACAAGTGTTTATCAGCTCTCACTCCCATTCCATGTACACTCACACACTTTTTTCACATGTTAAATCTTTTCCATCAATCTCTGTTCAAGCAGCACTTTAACATTCTTCAGTCAACACTGAGTTTGAAAGAGAGACTGAAGTAAAAGGTATCTAAAAAGTGAACATCGCTACAGTATCAGCGGCTTCCATGTCAATCCCCGGTCCTTGCCAGCTGCAGATCGGTCCTGCTAATGTGCAACTCTCAAAAGAGAGCAGAAAGAAGCAAGATGTCTCACTCCTTAGCTTCGTCCATCATCAGCTCAGGAAAAAAGGAATGGGTCTAATTCAGATTATTATTGATTGAGACTTTCTCAAATTAGTTAAACGTCCTTTGGATGTAGTCGGATTCATATGATGCTGCTTTCTACTGCTCCCTGTTTTTTTCTGCGCATTCTTGAGGACAATCATTAGGGCAAAGAAAAGCGAACTCAGCTCTTTGCATCGGGAACGGAGTCACCCATCTATTTTTAGCAGGTTTACTCATGCCTGCATTAACGCTAATATTGGGGGGGGAGAGGAAAGTTCCTTAACAAAAGTAAAAGTATCAATACAACAATGTTAAAATACTCCATTAAGGGCAGTTCACTTTTTAAATACGGGGTGTGGCTTAGGTGTGACTTCATTGTTTTTTTTCTTGAGCCGGAAATGCACGACACTCCCTCAACCATAAATAACCATTTTTTTATGTTCATCCCAAATGTAGATCGAATTGGAGCCAATGCAACGAGGAAGGAGTGTGTGAGAGGGAAAACAAACAGCATTTTAAACAAAATGTAATTATGCAATATATGTGTATTCATATACATAGCTGCTCCAAAGCTTGTGGTCTTCGGTACCTGACAGTTACTGAGGGTTGGACGTCATCTATGCAAATATGTTCGTTCTACTGCAGTGGTTGGTGGTGATTGTGTTCGTCTCTATATTTTCTACTGAAAATGTGAAAACCTAAGAACACTAGCTGTCACTTTCCCTCTCCGTAGTTACTCAGCAGTTAGCCATCTGACTTAAGCTGTAGCTATGTGCCAAAGCGCCATCAATAATTCTTCCCCTTCAGGGCGATGGAAGTGAGACTTGGATGAGCAGACAGATGGACAGATGAGTCAGCATCCTCTTCAACAACAAGCAAAAAAAAATTAATGTCAGGAAGAACTGGGATAACTATTAATGAGATTTGTGTAGGGTTGGTCGGAGGTCTGAGCTGTGGGGGGAAACAAGCCCATGTAGATTACCCGGGCAACACTCAATGTATCAGTATACAGTCCACACACACATTACAGATCAGTGTTTACATTTCATAAACATATCTAATATGTCACAGAAAATATACAAATGTAGAAGGAATAAATGTTGACTTTCTCTGCGCAGTCTGCTCCGGCAAAAATGATATTTATTATCATTTCTATGTTCCCCATCTGCTTATTCTCGTTATGTTGGTTGTCTCTGTTTGTTCCCTCAATGATTTTTTGGAGATTTAAATAAAGGTTGAATGAATGAATGAATGAATATGCTGGCCTTTCAGCCTCCTCTGAATCACTGGGACTCTCAACAGGCCGTCAGCAAGGACAACGCAGCACCACAGTATGACTCTGCTGTCAGTCACAAGTGTGCACCTTCAGCCCGAGTCAGCTCATCCAGCAGATGGTGCGTGTGTGTGTGTGTGTGTGTGAAGGCCAGAGATGTAGGTTTATACCGTATGCATGGATGTATACACGAACATGTGCTGTCATCTGTCCATCTGCGTGCTACTATTGCCACATGATTAAAATATTGTTTCTCCATGCATATTCCGAATGCGCACATTTATGTTACATTTCAACCTTTAATTTCCCCTCTGCATGCATTATTAACAGATGTGGCGTTCGTAGGATTCCGCTGGGTTCATTGTGAAGTCACTCTTTACCGAATGCGCTCTTGTTTGACACCGGATGATATACAGATGAGGGAGAGTAAATCTTGCGGTGTGAGTGGGCAGCCTTGACTGTCTTGGTTTACGTTTTGTTTTGAACTGTTTAGACTGTAGAAGCTGAGCGAACAAACACAAGGGAAAAATGAAGATCTGGCAACAATTAGGCCGCGTAATGTAACTTTACCTTAAAACAACTGCTTCAAAATCATGCTGATGGTACAGCGTCTTGCAATAGGGTGAATGGGGTCTCTGTTTCAGCTACTCTGCCCTCCTATCACTTATTTCTACATTATGTATCTTCAGTGAAAGGGAAGGGTAGTTGGTGCTTACACTATGTCTGACAAACTGTTACAGACGCGGGATTTGTATTTTACGATAGTGGTGTTGCACTTAGAAGGGGGGGGGGACAACTTTATGCAAAATGACAATTTCTGCATAAAGTTGCTTTAAAGCTGCTATATTTAGCCCGTCATTGATTATAATTAACAACAGATGAATATGGTGTACACAATCAGCCTGTTTGCCGTTTGTCTTACTTTACTTGCATGTGATGTGTTTTTTCAGTGGTGTTTAAAAATACCCGGACACCATTTGCTGCAGTTGGTGGTGATCATGGTGGGTGTGGAGTACCAAAATGAACAACACAACAACAGAACCAGCAAATTCACATAATCCAGTGTAAAAATAGGAAAATAGGACAGGACTAAATTCTCCTTTGTATAATCCAAGGCGTGATGGACACCAGGAAATGAGGATATAACCTACATACGGTACGTCCTCACAAAACAATCCCACGCATTGCACAGTCACAGGACAGAGGGCAGCTTTGACAAAAGGCCATTTTCTCTACTATGTAGCATTCAGAGGAGGCTAATAGCATTTTTGAATCGGTGTGGGAGTGCAATTTCCCCTTTTTCTTTCTTTTTACACACACGGCAAGACGCTACTCACACACAAACACAGGAGACTGTTTTTGAGCAGAATGCACAAGCTGTCTGAATGGCTGCCATTACAAATGTTGACCGGGCTCCAGCTCTCAAATCAGTGCATTTACTGTCTTTGCTTTTTAAGGAGTCAGTCTTCCAGCAGCACATCTCCCCCTTAAGGAGGAAGAGTGAGTGTAAATGATGATAAATGAGAGTTGAAAGGAAAATATGGCAGTGGAAAACAACACACAGACAACAACAAGGGAATTGTTATTAACACTCAGTTTGCCTTGGAGATGAGGGGCCAGTAAAGAAGAGGAAGCTGAGCAAGAGAAATAAAGACCAGTCACACCAAACGTGAGCCAAGCTGCGAAATGTCTGTTTTATGTTTGGCATCTATCAAAAGAAGAGCACGCACAGGATGAAGAATAAGTCATTCTATCTTTCCAAACAACCCCTCGCATTGTGTGCTCGACCCTGCGGGAGGGAAGGGGGACGAGATGAGATAGGAGGAGGGGGGGAAATGGGTCATTAGGAGGGAGTGGTGAGGAAAGGCCATGATGTAATCATGCAATCTAAAAGTGGATCTTACTTTGACCTTCAGTGATCCTTATGAGGTCAGTGACCCCGATAGGAATCAATCGTGTTTGCGTGTTTGTCACTGAACACACCCCAAAACATGCAGTATACATTTTCTCATAAAGACAAAAATAGAATGGGCTAGTCCAGTGAACAGATAAAACGCGAGAATGACAGAAGAAGAAGGACAGATGGAGGTGACAGAGGATCACGAATTACAGTAGATGAAGACGAGAAAGATGAGTCAAAAGGCTGACGGCTGCAATATGTGCTTCTTCCATTTGGTTGTCAGACTCGCATGATGTGAAAATCATGGCTGAGCACGTATCAAGTATGATCCTCGTTAATTAGCTCTCAACCTCGGTGCTTCAACATGATAAAGTAGGCTCTGATGGCACGCATGGATGGAGCACGCAGAGGAAACAGAGAGAAAGAGAGGCCGATAAGTGATTTCGAATTTGCAAGCGCAGGCCAAATTTGTGGTGTTATCACTCTCCAAAAAACAGAAAAAACCACTCCAGAATTTGTTACGAATCTGACTTCAGTGATATGAAAGCACATAGCATTGAGAGGGGTGAAGAGGAGGGTGACGCTGATGATTAAGGTTGAATAGCATGGATGGATGGGTGCACGGTTGGGTGAAGGGTGAAAGAGGAAATTGAAGAGACATTATGGGTATGTCAGAGTGAATAAATGAGCGGATGAAGAGGAGGGAAGGACAATGATAAAGCTTCATATGAAAGAAAAAGGCAGACAGATAGATAATGATATTGAGAAATGAGAGAAGACTGTGTGTGTGTGTGTGTGTGTGTGTGTGTCATGATGAGGACTGAGTTTGTTCACACTGCTATCTGTTTGCACAGGGCCCATCATATCCAACAACCGTCATTACAAGAAATGTTGTGATGCCGAGTTGTCTATGTGTCACACTGTATGAGATACACCGTATGATCTCAAAACATTAATTTGATGTATTATGGTTGGTTTGGAGTTCAGCGAGCAGTCACACCAAGAATCAGTGAATCATAATGTGACATCTAACACCTCATGATGGGTAAAAATAACAAATTGCACTGCTCTTGGCTAACGCTTTCCATTCCTCCTCATCTTCCACCTTCCTTGCTTGTCTTCCTGGACAAACACAACAGCTTGCCTTTGCTTCATAACACATTTATATACGGTTATCCATAATCTGATATGAATTGTAAATCACCTCCAGTGTTGGAGCTTTTTGGCTTTTCTTAAAGCACTGGTTGATTCTCTCCACTGATTTCACAGCCTTCACGGCCGAAGATGAAGCTCAACATGTAAATTTAGAGCGTTAGGTCACGCTTAACTTTACTGAGTGATTGAAAATGTTTAAAAAAGTCTACGGCTATTTTAAGCCTCAGCAGTTGGTCACTCTACCCCCAGGGATGGAACCAACAGCTGTATGTCCAAATATAGTCAATGGTGTGTCTCAAATCCCTTCAGTTCAGTAGTTGCAACAGAAGCGAACTACTTTGGAGTGAGCTGGATTTTGGAAGGCATTTACACAGTATAAGTAGACATTGTTCGCCTTGAATGCACACCAAAAAAACCCACCCTCTATTTTAGCTATTTCATGTTTCATATTTTAGTGATTCATTTAAAGAGTATACCACAAATCAAGCATTGCACTTATAGCACCTGTGGACTTATAAAGGGCAGTTGTAAAGCAACATTACGTACGAAAATTGTATTTCGTGCAAGATAGCGCTACTCCTTTCTAAGAGCAACACAATTATCGGGGGGAAAAAACAAACAAACCCCAGGTTTCTCTTTCAGTTTGTCATATGTAACTTTACATTAACTACAAACAAAACTCGCCATGTCACAACAATGTTATTGACTCCTTCAAAACATGTGCCTTGAACTTAACATACATGCTCAGGCATTTTTCCAATGAACAGTAACAGCTAGCCATGTTAACGTAAACTGAATCAGAAACAATAACATCTGGCTATAACGTGCCAAAATTAAACCTCTGTCGAAATGACCGTTCTTAGCTTATGATTAAAAATTAGTTAGTCGACAACTTTGCTAGAACAGCCAAACATCAAGCAAGGGCAAAAACACAAGACATCTGTAGCGTCCCCTAAATCACTCATAGATGGTGTTGTGTTTAATGAACTGCCGTAAAGCGTTGCGCACTGGGATGCTACCTGCTCTACAAAGTTACATGTGCGGAAACAAGCGATAGGTTGCGGAGTGGCTGAGACAGAGACACCAATCACCCTATTATAAGTCACTGTAACATCAAACTGATTTTGAAGCGGTTATTTTAAGATAAAATATTGCACATAATGTTGCCTTAAAGAAAAAAGTATCAGGGTTATTTTCAATCCGCAGACTCTTTCTTCTTTGTCACAACCTAACTCCCACATTTCCCACAATGCAGCTCTACTTCCGAAAAGTTCAGTCAGAGATTCGGGTGTGTTATGCAAGTGGTGGCTAATGAATCTTCGAGCCCTCCTGCCTCCAGCTGAGATGTGGAGCAGGCGATAACCACACTGCAACAGCTAGCTGTCAGCTACCGTCAGACTAATTGGTGTCAATCTGGTGGCAACAGAAAATTATGGCTTTGCATCCCCATTGCCACAGGTTCTTTGTTATGTCTGTAGTTCTTGTCACCAAGTGAGAGGTTCTTGATATCTGTGAGTCGTTATAACAATTTGGAGGCTGTCGTGAACCAATTCCTGACAGTTGCTGTGTGCACAATATGATTTAAATGCAGCATCGCAAGGTTGAATACAGTGGGACAATGATGGGTTAACGGCATATTACACTAACGTCCTACTAACAAAAAACTACCCCAGAAATTGGGAGGTACAGTATAAAAAGTTATGAGAAATAAATAATTAAATGTCAGCCCATTAGTATTTGGTCCTGTAAAGCTACATTGGTTTCTCAAGGGACTCTTCACGGAGCTGTTGTAGCATAGAAAACACAGCTGCAGCTAATGAACGTAATGACTTAAATGCTTTGATTTAGGTTTGTTAATGAGCAATGCAAATTGACAATAGTCAGTATTACTGTCAGTGTTTACTAATTGGCACATCCCCGTCAAACCTACCCTTTCTTCATTTCATAAGCTGCAGCTGACTTCACCCTGCTGTGACACTGTGAAAAGGGTCTGCGAGTGTGGAGAAGCAGAAGTGTACTGACAAGTTACGTCAGTGTTATTTATAAAGCCCAAAATCACAAGTTTGTCTCTGAGGGCTTTTATTGACGTCACTTCCAGTCAGTGAGAAAAGATCTCACTGCTTTTTACAGTCCGTTTTGGGAACTTTCAAGGGAGATGAAGCTACAGTCACATTATGAGAGAGGGACGGTAGTGATCCGAACATCAAGGCAGTTACGGCTCAGGCATTCTCGCCATCTGATAGCTCCAGATGGCGGCTGTCAGACTAACTCACTGATTTAAATGAATAGTTATTGAGCTATGGTTGCTTGGTGATAGGGTGAATTTATTATGTGGAGGTAAAAAAAAGATTGAACACCATCAAATCGAGGTCAGGTAAGCGTTTATTTACCTCAAATGATTACCTCAATTTATGCGGTTGACACAACATGTCACTATGATGTACAAAATGTGTACTAGGGAGTAACGGTACATTGATTCAACCAGAAACGTCAGGATTCGATACATCATATGTCATTTGCAGAATATATCTTTCACGCTATGGTAAGAGCCTAATGTCAGTGGGCGACAGTATAATCGTTCTGATCCACACTCAGAGTTGTCAAAAGCTGTTTGACAACAGGCACCATTAGATGTGGCTTAAAGCCATTACAAGTTGCCGGAGACAGTAACTACAACAGCAGAGACAGTAATTACAATAACAGTGGAAGGCGACAAAGACATGGTGAGTTCAAGTTCTTTGCTGAATCACATCCCATAATCACGGGCATGCAACTGCCGGAGCAGCCTGGCTCTGCTGCCGGGTACGGGCGTTGTTTTTTGGGCAGGAATGTCTCAAAGAGTCGGTAGGACAGACAGGATGACTTGAGTGATGCATTGTTTTTTTCCTCATATAAGTTGCCGAAGACATGACCAGTTGCTACACTACTGTTGTTTGGTGCTATGTTTGTTCTATTCGATGAGTGAAGGATCTGTCTAGTTATTGGACTGCAAACACCAGCAGACCGACACACCCCTGAGCCACGCCTATGGCTTTTCCATTCACACAGATGCCGTGACTCCTCTGCTGCGGCTCTGATACTACATCCATCTAATAATTTATCCATGCTTTTTTTTTTAAGCTGCCTCCACATATGAGAAGAGACAAGGCCAAAGACATTATCCAGACAATTCAGATTTGCATCACATTTACATTTTTATCATCCCTTCATGAAAGCATGAATACTTTATGTTCACTGTTTACCACACTACAGGCTGTAACAACTGTCTAAGGTGGAAATAGGTGGACACTTGGTGGAACAAACTGTAACGTACATTACTGTCCAATGACAACAAATGACAAGAAACTTGACCTCATCCATGCAGTTCTATAGCACTTTTCCAGTCTACTGACCTCAAAAAAGGCTCTATGACACTTTTCACATTCACACATACACATTCATTCACAGATGGCAGAGGCTGCCATGCAAGGTGCCAGCCTGCTCAGCAGCAGCAGTTTGGAGGACTCAAATCGGCGACCTTCAGATTTCCGGACTCTTACTTCTGAGCCCCAGCCGCACCGTGACCCCAATACCCAGGTATGCACCAAATCGTGACCACTGTGGTCCATTACGCTGGTCCACACGCACAAGTAGTATACGACCAGCCTTATTATTAATTTGTAATGAAAACGTTGTGTTACTACATGAAACAAGTGTTGCTGCAAATCGTGGCTGAAATTTCCAGTCACTGTCAGTTTAAGCTACAAAAACACGTACATTTGCTTACTAGGAAAAAGAAGCGCTTTACTCTTGTCATGTCCAGGAATGGATCTGATCTCAGCACTGATATGATTTTGGGAAAGTCATACTATCTTAATCTTCAACAGAATCCTCAGACTTTGTTGGTGGTTGACAACAGAATCAATCAGCGTTTTAGACGAGGCCCTCTGGCTCAGCGTCATCAGACCTCTCGCTGTGTGTCGGTCTGTGGCAGGGGGTTGTCGTCTCACTAATCAGCTTATCACCTGACAGAGTAAAGGGTCCTGATTTGTCGCGGGGGTTACGCGAGGAGACAGAAAGATTGGCAGATTATGTAACAGCTCTGTCTGCCTGTAACAGATTAAATGCATTCATCAATATTTTACATCCATGACATAGCAAAGGGACTTTTAGGTTTTATTGTAAAATGAGATAACAACAATTGGGCTTAAAACATGATTGATATGAGTCTGACACTATCTATACATGATAAAATATAATTTGTACTGTCCATAGCATAATTAAATCGTTTGAATTAACAATCACCGGCTTTTGCTATGTGTCTGAAGTCATGTCAGAGAAAACTGCAGTATTGTACAGTACACCCACAAGTTGCAATGAAAGGCATTTATCAGCTAGATTATACGGGGCAAACCCACTTCAGAGTGAGTTTGGCTGCTCAGAGAGGTTATTTAATCACAGTTTGAACAGAAGCAGATATTGCCTGGTTGACACACAGCCCAGAGTCCATTATCAGCCTAATGAAGCCACAGCGGAGTGAAAAGACAGGGTTCGTGATTGATGACACCGCGAGCGAACCGCCAGAATATGAACATGCCATTAGTTATTCATGATTTGCCGCTCGATCTTCGAGTCGTTTTGAATCTTCTGTCATCTTTTTTTTTTTTTCCCTCTCCCGCTCTCCTTTTTCTTTCCTGTCATGTGGTTATATGCGTGCGCGCATTTGAACGGTGCTTATTACACACCGAGGGCCCAACTCAATATTCTGCTGACAAAGACAGAGAGAGGCAGGGATTAGGAAAGGACGTGAATGGAAATGATAAGGCACCAGCTGAATTTATACATTAAAAACCCTGACTTGCATGTGCTGTTACAAAGGGGGGGGGGGGGTTGTACAGCAATGAGAGAGGGAAAAAAATGGCTTTGGTAGTTAGTCAAAGAAGAACAAAGGAGAGGAAGTTGGGAAGAACTGAAATAGACAATTATGACAGGATATCAAATGGACGGTATATATATTAAATTAACCCCTAATTAAATATATCTAGCTTTAAGGTGAAATACATTAATTTCGGACAACAGTGAATGGATGTGCCACACAGCCTGCTTCACTTTATCTCCTATACGCTGCAGGCTTTTATTTGCCTTAATTAGGTTAAACGACTGCTCTGAATAACTCATAACAAACACTGCAAATCATCGTTGTGGATGCTAGGAGTCACTCAGAAGTCACACAGCAGAGATGCAAAGCCAGGCAGACGTTTTGAGGTTAACATCAGTTTACAACTTTACATCTGAGGTATCATAGCTCACGTAGCTGCCGTGCAGAAAAAAAGCCTTTTATTTCCTCTGCATTATTCATCTGCTGCTATGTAGCCGACACTTTGAAAACTCTCTCCTACCTAATGGGAATACTCATACAGTATGTACATTCACTGCCTTTCAGAGAGACACGAGAGGTTGAGAGATTTAAAAAGCTCTTTTTCTTTTTATGTGAGAACTGGGGTGCGGGAACACATAGAATTTAAAGGACGTTTCTTGAGTCGAGGTAAGTGTGTTTGTGCACCAGCATGCTCAAGGATTCTGAGCAGCAACTTTCATTTCTGATGTGAATTCTCAGGGGAAGATCCAACCCTTTTACAGTGGCTCACACCCACACCGAATCCGCTCTTTCAGGGTCACCCATGGGGGAGTACTGATCTCCACACAGCAGCATTTGATAACGTTTGCATCTATGTTAGAGCTGCAATGACTATTCGACTAGTCGTTAGATAAAATGAATAAAAATAATCACCACGTCTGATAATCAATTAAGTAATTATTATTATATTATTTGCAAATGTGGCTTTTTTTGGCCTTTCAAATATTGAGATTTCGCAAACATCTTTTAGTGCTGACAAAACAAGATATCTAAACATGTCAGCTTTGAGAAACTAGGATGCACATTTTCACTATTTTCTGATGTTTTATAGACCAAATGAGGAATTGATTCATTTGAATTATAATAGATTAAAGGTAGGAAGGGCATTTTTTGGAGGAGACACTTTACTGATAGAACTTCAAGGTGAATACCGACAGTTTTTAACGACCTGGGAAGGAGAATAAATAATCAACTATCATTCTGCAGAATCGACTGCCCTACCCTTGATAATGAAAATAATCGTGAGTTGTACCCCTCATCTGTCTGTCTGTCTGTGCGCCACTAGGTATATCAGTATTTTCCAGTGAATACAGTCTTTCCATCCTGTGGCATGCTCCAACAGCTTATGCTATTTTTGGCTTTTGTGCTATTCTGAGTGACATCTCCCTACAAGATAATGGTGGTGTATAATTGCGCGCGGTGTGTGACGATGGGTTGGGTCGGCGTGCTGTTCATCACCATGGTAATTAATTACGTCAGTGGAAATTAGTACAGATGTGTGGAAAAAGAAAGATAACATGATGATGATTATGTGCTATTGTGCTAAAACACACACACCCAAACACACACACACACACAAATGGTATGCATAGGTGTCTGAAAAATGAAAGAATGGACAAAAGATAACAGGGCACACATCACATTAATAGTCCAGCAGCGGTATGCACAGTTAATTACAGAAGATGTGTGTGTGTGTGTGTGTGTGTGTGCCAATTAGGCTATATTGGGAGTAACTTGAGCTTAAGCAGAGGAAGACTGGTTCATCCATGACAACTCTGTACCTATAAGTCCTGTTAAATCATATGTTCAATATCAAATCTGGTGGGTGGACAGGTAATACATTTTCAAGCAGTTTGCACAAATATGAACTGGAAAATCCAAACGTCTACGTATGTCTGAATTTAGGCATTGATACGGTCATTTGTTGGTTTACTCATTATACCCTTTGTGCCCTCCAGTTGCCCTCTCAGTGACTGTCCCTCAATGTGAGCATTAAGCAACTAGCTCAGTACGACCGCCCACAAATGGCTTTCCTGCCAAGATTGTAGAGATTTACAGATTCCACTGGCCTTATGGGAGCTGGTCAAAACAAAACAACCCTGACAGCCGCTAACGGTCTCGAGTGGTTTGTGCATGTGCAAATGCGGACGTGATGCGTGTGTGTTTGTGTGTGTCTCTACCACATCTCTGCAAAAACAGAGGGAAGAGTTGGGGGCAGAGAGAAAGAACAAGAGAGACAACCAGTGGCTAATGGCTTTCCCACAGGGCCATCACTCAGTCCATCTCACAGTAAAACGTGGGGGGCCACAGGGGAGCAGCTATTAGGAAACCTCAGACGTCATCTGCTAACAAGACTTTAAGAGCCGTACCTTTTCCCACTTAAGAGAAATAAAATAATAATAGTCATGAGCACCTGACAAGAGCGACTTGAATTAGCTGTGCATAATAGTGGAAAACTGCTCAATGTGTTTGACTGCTGCCAGAAAGTCTCTGCCATGTACTCGCTGACACTCAAGCAAGACAGTTGGGGGAATAATGGATTTATATCAGTGACGGACCACGGCCGAAAACCTAAAATCAACTCAGGAGGGGACACCTGCATGAAATCTCCTCATGAGCACTTCCGAACACCATAAGTAGTGTAGCAACCTCTGCTAACGAACACTCTCACACACTGCCAACTTAGGAATGTTACTTAATACATTACTTTCATTTACAGTGATATATTTGGGAAGACAAATCATATTTTTGCCAGGATGGGGGTGTCGCGTTCCCCTTGAGATTCATGTCAACGGTAAGGATTGCATTTCAATACGTGTTTAAGGGGGCAGAGAAGCATAAGGAGAAGGCATTTCCTCCTGGGCCTTCACTAGCAGGTATTTTCATTATCGATTCGTCCACTGATTATTTCTCAATGAATAATTGAGAAATATTACGCTGTCTTGATTTGGACTATCTATGCTCAGAAAACATAGATACAACGCAAGCAACCCGTACATATGGCCTCACATCAGCCTCCCTTTTAATAAACAAGGGGATACCGCCAGGATGTTTGACGGGTGCAACCTACGTTATGTACATAACTGATTTTTCTAATGAGGATGGGCCATCGATACACATAATGGCACTGACACTGAAGTAAATTGATCTTTTTTAAATATCTGGGGATTGGGTTAGATTGCAGTTGCAATCTTGAACCTCAGCAACTCGCAAGAATCAAAATGTTTTTATTACTAACAAAGCATGTTTTTCTCTCGAGGATGGGAAAACCATTAAGCTATTTTGTAAAGAAACAAAAAAAAGGTTATGTTTTCAAATTACATGTTTTGTATGCAAATATATTCAGTTTACCATCAAATAAAACATAAAACAATGCAGCAAATCCTCACAATTGAAGAGATGGAACTAGGGTACTTGGCCTTTTTTTTCTTTCGAAAAGACACAGAAGGAAAAATTATCTTATTGTGTGTTGTTTGTGTGTTATGTTTATTCTATATATGACACTTTGCCCAAAAAGAATTTCCTCTTCTTGGACAATAACAGATTACTCTACTAATCATTCCAGCTGTACTGGCACCACCTGAAAGGCTTTTGTGCAGGAAAAAAACACAAATACCTACCAGCTCTAGGCGTGTGCATGTTTACCACATCCTGACCTCACTGTGGAGGGTAGAAAAAGAAAGAAAGTCTTTGTTTTTTTTACTGTGTTAATAGAGTCCTCATTGGTGAGCTTTTGAGGAACTAGAATGCTGCTTTTGCAGCTTTTGGGTGTGGATGTCACTTTTATCCTCCCTTAAACCCTTTAAATAAAGTATTTAACACCGTCAATGCTTAATGGACGGGCCAAGGGATTTGCATAGGGCATATAGAGATTTTTGTTGTTTACTTAGGAAAAGACAGAAAAGCCATATTTGATGTAATGCCACTATTCTTGACTTTTCAGCAATACTCTTGTAAGCTTCTACATTAAAGCTGTTTGCGTAACATTTAAGAGATTATACTTTGATGGTATGGCGCAGAATAGCCATCTGTGTATTTGTAGAGTGAGCTCCGTTGACCTCGAACTTGAAGCTACTGATCGGTTCACTTTTCAAAAATCCATTAAGGATTATCAAAAATTCATGAGTATAAACAAACATAGGTGGTATAAATGCAGTGCTTCAAATCACATGTAGACAATATGAAAAACAATCATATAGAAAATACAGTTAGGTAAAGAAAATAAATGAGTTTAGATAGATGAATATTCTTAGGGGTGGACAGAAAAAAAGTCATTGTGATCTCAGCCTGATAAAGATCGATTTGTTTTCCAGGTGTTTCCGACCAGAGCTGCATTCAGAATATTTAATTTGTAAAGCTCAAACAGATCAGAATCAATGTTCATCAATCTCAATGTATGTAGGAGTCAGGACACACATGAACACCCGCAAACACACACACACGGGAGGTTTTCTGCAGGCACTTGCACTATGAGGACAACCCAACACTGCACATCTGTCCGTTCTGTTGAAGCATTGAAATTCAGGTCCAGTAAACAATCCATCTATTCCACCATCCATTCCCCGATCGATTCATTCATTCCCTCTGCCAGTCACTCTTTACTTCATTGGCCCGTCTGTTCATTCAACCAACCCTTCAAGTAATTTGATCTGCACGGGCTCCACATAGACCACACACTTCTTCACCGCCTTTTCCTCCATCTTTCCATTATTTTGTCAATCTCTCCAACTAATACCAAGAGACTACTGTAAACAGTTTTCCTGACTTTGTATTTACTTTGTAGATACCCACAGTACAATCAAGTAAAATGTATGCATGTTTTATGTATGTTGGTCACACATTCAGAGTTTAAAACACTGAACGTGCTTAACTCCACTGTTGCTTCCTCTCTACGCCTCTGCAAACACACCGGAGAAGTGCAAGCTGCGATCCCATTTGCTAATTGTTCAGACCAGCAGGTGTGAGCCGTCTGTCACATCAAACTCGCTGCTCGAGTGTGCGGGGGCCTGGGGAGGTCTATACATGTGTTTGCACATGCGCGTGCGTGTGTAATAGTGATTGGTGTGGTGTTGGTAGGCCTTCGGCGACACATCTGTCAGACGAGTAGTGCTTCAAGCTGTCTTCTCTCCCCTGTGGTATTAAAGTGAAAAAGAACGCTTGGAGGAAAATCGAATAAACCAGCAATATTGGTCTGGAGATTTGATACAACACACACGAGCAGCTGACTGAGGCTATAGGCTGCCACCTTGAGGGGGTTGATTCAGTTAGTGCGTGTTGTTTTTTTGCACCAATGAAAAGCTGAAATCATTAATTTGAGGGAGGGTTCACTAGTGATATGTCTGCACAGACAGCATTCTTCACCTTTACCTCCCTTTGGAAAAGGTAAATTGAATAAAGTGTGTTGACAGTAAATTAATTGTATGTTAATCAAGAGCCTTATGAAGTCACAAATGCCCCTTTATGACCATAAGCATCAACATCTTTAAGACTTATTTGTGTGTGGGGGGCACTGTTGTGGTAGTGAGTGGGATAGTGTTACCAAGTACCAAGGACTGAAAATTGCATCAAACTCTGAAGTTTGTTTAAACCCGCGATTTTGAAAGTATTACTGAATACATTTGACAGACTCCGTTATGTATCAGGGTTTAACGTACACGTATGTTTTCGTACTGAGCCATCACGCTATTGATGTCATGGTTCGGTTGAGATTGGGCGAGGAGAGTAAAACTGTGGACATCAGGCAGAACGTTTGGCCTGTGTGCTATTCTGTGTGCTTTTACTTCTTGCATGTCCTACTGTTCTGTATTTTGAACATCAGGTTCCTCTCTGCAGGATCAGCAGTATCTGTTCCCAAAGAAAGCTGTGACTTCCTGCAGCGGTGCAGCCAGACTCCTCATCTGTTCTGGGACAGTTGTTAAGAACTCAAGAGCTCCCTGAACAGAGCGACAACACGCGTTTGATTTGATGTGATGTGACATCTTAAAATGTTCATGAAACAGCTGGAGAGGGTGGAGGACAATGGTGGTTGTTATTTCACTCACAGGTTTGTGTGAGTCAGAAAGTAGTGTGTGTGTGTGTGTGTGTGTGTGTGTGTGTGTGTGTGTGTGTGTGTGTGTGTGTGTCTGTGTGTGTGTGTGTGTGTGTGTGCGTTTGTAGCTGCTGTACCTCGCCAGCTCAGCCTCAGGAATCTCCACATGTCCTTCTGCCAGCTGACATCTCTGATGAACCCCAGAAGTGTGAGCAGGCTCTGGAGTTCATACAGCAGATCTGGGGCAGATTAGGTAGCCTTGCATGCAAACACAACAAGTCACATCACACATCAACATCATCATCTTTGACGGCATTTCAGAAACTGAGTCAAATGTAAAATAGATACATTTTTTTTTTAATTTCTTAAATCAGGTCAATCTGTGTACCCTTCGTTCTTTGGTTTTTCCGTTTCAAAACCAAATTCAAATAACAGAAAAACAACTTTGTTTTTCTGTTATTTTGTTTTAAAACCAGAACGGAAAAACGGAAAAACAGAATAACACAAAATCACACATTTTGTAGCTGTTATTCTGTTTTAAAACAAAAACAGAATAACGTGGAAATTAAGTTTTTTGATTTTTACTGTTTTGTTATTGTGATATTTGGAAAATTCGGATTTAGGAGCGGCAGCGCAGTAATTGTAATTCATGTAATTCACACAGAAAGCTGCGCTGCCGCTCCTAAAGAGACGTGACGGTAGACGTCATGATGATGAGATCGGGGTGTTTCCCCTGCGGTTATTTATCAAAATATACACCTGCACCCAGCGTTTAAAGGGACCCTGCGGTTAATTGAAACCCGGCTATTATTTGGTAATAAATGGTACATTTACACCCCGCTCTGTACGCCGGAGCGGCGGCGGCCATGCGCATCCGGGATTCATTTACAGTCTGGAGGCGGAGTGGTGTGTGTCTCCTCTCTGCTCTGACTGCAGGCTGGACTGCTGCACGAGGCTACTGAGAGACTGACCGCCTGTGAGTGCTTTTGGATGGGGGAGGGACTCACGGCAGCACCCGCTGCTCGTTGAGCACAGTAACTGCAGAGTAATACGTGCTTTCAAGTCAGAGTCTCCAAACACCACAAAAGTCTCCAATAACACCAGTAAAAGTCGCTAATTGTCGGTAGTCGCTTTTGGCAAAAAAGTCGCCAGAAGGATGATTTGTTTGTGTGTTATAATAGTCCAACCACTTGCATTTCCACATGGGGGGAATTTTCGTGATTTTATTTTTTATTTTTTAATCTTTTTCCGATTATTTTTTTTTCCCTCCCATCCTGTAGCCTACTAACTCCCCCCCGGGAGAGTGTCCGCCCCACCGGTTGAGAACCACTGCATAAGTCCATTATTAGATTCCTTCTGATGCTGACTATCACATAAAAAGGTGTTTTAGAGGCTCAGACAGACCTCTTGTGTTCACTGGCAGCTCATTATGAGAGAGATCACGTCCACCTTCGGTGTGTGACGCACATTTCCTAATATGGACTTCACTCCTGGAGAGGGTGACCACTAATTTCCACTGGATCCACTCCGTGTATGTAGGTTACAACAGGTTGTGGAATTTGGTTAAAATTCCGCGTAGTCAAGCCAGCCGCTCCAACATTTTAAGCGCACCCTTATTACAGACTTTATGGCCATAAAGTAAGGGCGCACTTAAAATGTTGGAGCTGCTCCGTCTCTCCTTCTTTCTCTCCTGAGACGGGGGCGGACCGGACGAGCTAATGTTCCGGAGCAGAATGTCAATCAATATTTTATCAGTATGCCTATAGGCTACATACACACATAGCCTACCCTGTTTATAGAAGTAATCACAGCGGTTTCCAGATTGGCGTCTGAAACATAGGCTACTTCTACAGCGAAGGTTGTGCTCCATGAAAAAAAAAAAATCGGAAAAAAGATTATAAAAAAAAAAAAAATAAAAAAATCACGAAAATTCCCCCAATGTCGAAATGCAAGTGGTTGGACTATTATAACACACAAACAAATCTTCAATCTAGCGACTTTTACTGGTGTTATTGGAGACTTTTTTGGTGTTTGGAGACTCTGACTTGGAAGCACGTATCACTCTGCAGTTACTGTGCTCAACGAGCAGCGGGTGCTGCCGTGAGTCCCTCCCCCGTCCAAAAGCACTCACAGGCAGTCAGTCTCTCAGTAGTCTCGTGCAGCAATCCAGCCAGAGCAGAGAGGAGACACACACCACTCCGTCTCCAGGCTGGAAATGAATCGCAGAGCGGGGTGTAAATGTACCATTTATTACCAAATAATAGCCGGGTTTCAATTAACCGCAGGGTCCCTTTAAACGCCGGGTGCAGGTGTATATTTTGATAAATAACCGCAGGGGAAACACCCCAATCTCATCATCATGACGTCTACCGTCACGTCTCTTTAGGAGCAGCAGCGCAGCTTTCTGTGTGAATTACATGAATTACAATTACTGCGCTGTCGCTCCTAAATCCGAATTTTCCAAATATCACAATAACAAAACAGTAAAAATCAAAAAACGTAATTTTCACGTTATTCTGTTTTTGTTTTAAAACAGAATAACAGCTACAAAATGTGTGATTTTGTATTATTCTGTTTTTCCTTTTTTCCGTTCTGGTTTTAAAACAAAATAACAGAAAAACAAAGTTGTTTTTCTGTTATTTTAATTTGGTTTTGAAATGGAAAAACCAAAGAACGAAGGGTACACGGATTCAGGTCAATCTGGGAAACTGACCTTTTTCCATTTTATTTCTTGAAAATAATTAAGCAGCTTGTTTGTTGTTTGTGTCTCTGTGTGAACGTATGTGTGCGTAAATTGACTCACCTAAGCAACCAGACCTGTTAAGTGTGAGGGTAAGGGTTAGGCTGCCTGCAGGCTGTTGGTTGATGGCCTGTGTCGTATAATCGAAGTGGATGCCATGTTTTTTCGTTCAACAAAGAGAGACAGACAGACACACACACACACACGCGGTTAATAGAAACGGCCAGCAACAGGCTGCGGAAGCAAAGCCACATTGGGATGCAACTTCCAGTCAGCAGGTCCCCACAACATTAATTATTATTGCCTGCTCAAAGGTTAGGGTTAGGGTTAGGCAGGTAGAGATTATGGTTAAGGTCAGGGTAAGTGTCCAGGATATGTATATCAGTCAGTGCAATGTTAAGTGGCGGAAATACAGGTTGTGTGTATGTCATCATGACAAGTAATAATGGCAAAAAATTGACAAATAAGTTTACATTTTTACCGTTACATTTTTTGGTTCATCAGTTTGTACCAGGTTTGCATTGGTATTGTACTGCCTCCAGGAAATAGCCATACGCTCATACTCTTGAGTCAAAGCAAGTGGTGTGCATGTTGTTTTCCACTCATTTCACACACTGAAGTCTGACACTTACAAAAGCTTTTGCCTTCTCCTGCCTTTTCTGCTTTTATATGTCACAAAACTAACGGCCAGTGA
This sequence comes from Sparus aurata, assembly GCF_900880675.1. NCBI lineage: Eukaryota > Metazoa > Chordata > Actinopteri > Spariformes > Sparidae > Sparus > Sparus aurata. Next base: position 27,442,412 of record NC_044188.1, read on the forward strand.
ACAAAAGGGAAGCATTACAGCCTTAGCTGTAACGCAGTCAGTACTGGGACAGTTTAGCTCTAAGCAGGTGGTGACAAACTGCTCGGGACTACAAACAGATATACGCGACTGGCTGAGAGAGAGAGAGAAAAAGGCACAATTGCATATTCATCTGCTATTTCAGTACCACGGACAGCGCCATGGATTTATCAATACACAGCACAGATTGGCGACTGATATTTCACAGCCATGGTTGGGGCCAACTGAACAGCCCCTCTGCCAATCTCCCAGAGAGATGGCAGGCTCACAAGAGGGATGCATTCTGGTCATTTTGTGAACATGGCGGATGGCAGATAAGAGGGGATCCCTTATATTCCCCCACCCCCAAACCCCTACTACGAGACTGAACCAACCTGTATTTCTTGTTGATTGTAGCTGATTCATCCTGATGTCTTGAACTGTGGTTGATTATGAGGACCGGATGTGACCACTGAAAGTTTAAAAGGCTTAAGCTGTTGAAAAAAAGACACAGGTGTTTAAAGATGAATAATAATTACAAGTGCATTAAAAAGAGAATTGAGGAAGACAGCTGGAGATAGTTTTTACATAATTTGCCTGTATTGTCTGAGCATCTTTTCTGGTGAAGTTATAGATCGGGGGGTGTCAAAACTTTTCACGCCAGGAAAAGAATTATAGTCCTGAGCCACGAGTCTTTTCATTTAAGAGACTATTTTCATAAGCGAGTGTTAAGCACTTCGTGCTGCACACTTGGATTCGCAGTAAGAGGATTCTGTCACTATTTAATGTCACTCAGCAGTAAATATCAGTCCTAATGGGAGCAGCGATCATGGCCTTGGACTGAAGATTTGCTGTCAGTCAGGTGTAATTCTTGTCATGGCGGTTTAAAGTACATGTCTGAGGCGAAGGTCAGTCATCACTGACCTCAGTCTGCTCTTGTTTAGTGTACCAACATTGACTTTTTCCTCACATGTGGCTCCACATAAACTGGGCAACCTTTTGGCATGGAGCCACATCTTCTAAAATCTGGACTTTTCAAAACAAATTCATTTCAATATGCTCCAATTGCATCAAATACTCCTTCCACATCAACAGAGAAAGGGTTTCAGAACAGGCTCATGTTCCTCTCGATGGCATTATCGAGAAGTCCTGTTGACATTCAGGGATGATAGCATGGCAGTAGCCGGTCAAGCGGGCACATGACATGACTCCACCAGCCCCAGTGCTTACTTTGGAGGCAGCAAGCTTAATAAAAAATGTTTGAAGTATTTTTGAATGGTAATTGGACTGTACTCACAAAGTGCATTTTTAGTCTTAGCAACCACTCAAAGCGCTTTACAACACAAGTCAGCAATCAACCATTCACACACTGGTGACAGAGGTTACCATGCGAGGTGCCACCTGCTCATCAAGAGAGATAACCATTCATGCATGCGTACACCGATGGAAGAGCCACAGGGAGAAATTTGGGGTTCATTGTCTTGCCAGAGGATACTTTGACTTGTACTGCAGGGGCCTGGAATCGAACCACCAACTTTCTGATTGAAGGGCAACTGTTGTTGTGAAAATGAATTACTTTGAACAATAAATACGTTGATATTACTCCAAATCAAGTTATGTAGTAAAAAATTAACAAAGAATCAAAAAATGAGTTTTCTGTGTTACATTTCTTGTTATGTACTGTCCCAGCCAATACAAGTGGAACCTGTACATCAACGGGATTTATGAGTGAGTACATCCTGTTTGTGTTAGTGGTAGTCAGTGTGTCTGTTAATGGGTCAGCACGGCCGCCATATTGGGCTACGTGTAGGCTAACGTTACCCATCAAGGCCTTAAACACTTAGGTTTGTTTTAATCTGCGATGTTTCCTTGTAAGTCAATTTGCTAATTATGTTGTTATAAACTGCTAGTTCGTACCTCAGGTCAGCTGAAGTTCACCTGCTCAGCACCAGACGGAGACGTGCATGGAGCGACACTCCGCGGCTCACACCATGAACAACAACACTGTCTTGTCCAAATGCGGAGGTGCAATGTTTGTCCCTAACGAGGTTCCGTTGAACGGCATTATCATGTCTGCCCCCTTCATGGTAAGTTACCCTTCAAGTTTTCACTAATTATTACACTTACACGACAAATTTAAAGAAACACTTTTTACTTACTCCTTTTAAACGAAAGCTTGTAGCCTTTTATAGGGCCGTAGTTACAGTTAGGTGATATGCTGAAGCGTAAGCTATTGTTAGTATCCTTGCTAGGAGGAGGCTGATACATGCTGAATGCAACGTTAGCACATGTTAGCTAACATGTAGGTGTTTATCACTAAAGTAGTCATTCCCGTAAAGCGGGATTTACAATTTTCATTTGGGTATTAAGTGGCATATATATTTTAGTTACCTATAAATACGGTTGAACTCTTTCATGATTTCTTACAATGGTATAACGTTGAAGATCAAAACAAAGGTTTCGGACAGTAACAGTTCAACAAAAGCGTTGTTGGCATCAGATGTGTGTGTTTTGTTTCTCATGTTCTCTACTGAGACTCTATCTGACAAGAACATGAAGACAGCAAATTGCTCAGTGTGTCCTGTCCATGTCCTTCCTGTCTGCCTTCACAGGCTCTACACAGATGTTTCCAGCGGTCGGCTCTCCTCATCGTTGCCAGGCGACCTATGAGCTCCAGCTCTGTCTCTCCTCCTCCTCTGCACAGGAGGATTCTCCTCTTCCTCACCCAGCAATTCTATGACGTAGAGATGCTCCTCAGCTGGAGTTCTCAGCTGAGGAGGAAGAAGATTCAGAAGAAGAATGTGTAAGAAACCTTTTGGCTGTCTTTCTGCTGGTGTCTGCTGCAGGCTCGCCTCCAGCTGAACAGGGTGAATGAAATGCAAAGCAGCAGATCTGAGTCAGGTCTAAAACTATTGTCAAGTACCTGATTAATGAACACCGTTCTCTTCATTACAGCTGCAATACAATCAGTACACTTGAACGAAAAGGTCCCCACAATTACCACTGAGTACACCACAAACATGTTTCTTTTTGGTTTCATATTAAGAGCTGGATGTGACTGTTGTAATATCAGTTTCTGAAATAGATTAGCATTGGTAATGGTCGTGATCAAACAGTTCTTTAGGCTCTGACATAACAGCCGTGACAAGGTCCTATAAGTCGGTTTCATGTGCAGTTTGTTATTGTACTTTAGAACTATTGTGAATATTTGTCCATCTTCTTTTCCATACTGTTTTTCACAGTTACTATGGCTACAGTCGGAGGCATTACGGGCAAAACATAGCAGCAGCATATTACATCTTGAGTATGAAGGGTGGATGTAGGTAAGAACCTTGTTTCCTTGCTTCTGCATCTGTCATATGGATACATGATGATCCAAATATGAATACACAATGTATTTAATTACAGCTTTTGAAAATGTCATGATGAGACACAGACGAAAGTGTCTGCTGTGTGCCCTAAAATGTAAAATGTATTTGCATTTGATGTCTTAAGATGAGTATCACTTTTTTGGCCAAAAACGTGAAAAGTTTTTTTGTATTCACAGTTGCTTCTTTGATATATTTACATATAATCTGCAATAATGCAGCGAAGATGAAATTGAATAGTCGTGTCTCAAATGTACCGCTCTGATTCAGTTTCCATGTTATCGTCTGTGTTCTGCCCTCAGGTTTGTTGGCCAATCAGAGTGGTTCCGTGCAGACCAGAGGGGCAAGTTTAATTGGGACTTCTTGGATCACAAAGATACACCCCTGGAGGAAATAAACATGAACCACACAGTCATTAACTACGGGGGACTGGAGAACCTGGGTAATGAGCTCCAACTCTGCCTCTGACTCTTTTCAAATAGTTTTTTTCTTTCCTTTCGAAATAATTTTCTACTGAAACGTTATGTTCTCTCTGTCAGGCACATGCATTTTGAATTAATTTCAATGATATTCTGTTTGTAAGTTCAGGGTTTCTGATCTGCTTTGTCCTCCCTCAGAGGGGCAGCAATCTTTGCGGACACTGTCATTACGAGGATGTCCTGAAGTTGACGACTGGTTCCTTGCCAGGCTTCATATGTTCCAGGACTCCTTGGAGGAACTGGACATCTCTTACTGTCCATGCATCACCACAGGCGGCCTGGCTGCACTCAGGAATCTCAAGTAATTACCCAAACACTCCTAACATAGCCTACTTATTATAACCAAAAAACTACTGCTGTGTTAAGTACCTCCATTTTTGTCTGTTGCAGAGGACTGCGGCGGCTGGACGTGTCATCCCTCCCCGGGATATCAAGTCCTGGGTTGATCATTATCCTGCTGGAGGAGATGTTACCACAGTGTAAGATCACTGCTACTGGCTACGACTTCAGCCTGAGGCAGGGGGGAGGAGAGGGTAGCGAGGAGCAATTGCAAGGGCAGAGGTAGCACATGGACAAGGAAGCGTAATTAGGGAGTAAAGGGACTTCAAGTTCAGAAAGAGAAAGAGCCCTCTGTTAGCCCTCTGCTCAAATTTGCATCTTCTCTGTGCGTTGACATCTAAGGTACTGCTCGTGTTGTTTTCCTCCCGAATCAACTTGTTTTTCAAGAGAGTAAAAGAAGAGAAAATGTATGCAAATCACGTCTGTTTCAAGCTATGCACCCTTTGCCATCACACTTGGTAACAATTAACTTAACTGAAATGTAAATATAATTGTAAATTTACTGAATAAAGATTTTATTGTTAAAGGTTGTCACATTAAATCCCTCTGCTGGCCAGGACACACATTTTTGGCTGATGATTAGACTCTTGTCTTCCCATGTTGAAAGTGGTCTGAGTGATTGAGGATAACCAAAAAGAGGGGGTAGGGCACTTGGCTCGCTCTCTCCTCCTTCCACCATCTGACCAGAGCAGCAGTCAGTCAGTGTGGAGGCTCTGTAGGGGGTCGTAACAAATATCATTTTTTATTATTGTAAATTAATGTCCTTTTTCTTTGAATTCACAAATACTGTTCAACAGGCAAAGAATCCATGTGGCCACACATATATTTCTAATCTTCATTGTGGAAGCTTATGTGAGGAAACTAAAGCCCATAATCCAGTATGAGCCTATGCTGCAGCATTGCAATGAGCAGATGAATACACAAGTAAGAATGGTGGACGAGAGTCAATGGGAATGAAGACACCACAGCTACTTTTGTATGTAAAGATAGCTACTAGCTAATAATAATAGCTAATAATTTGGTATCCAGTATTGATATGACCAATGCTTTCTATATGACCTACTTCTCAAGGCATTTCGGGGGGTGCAGTCTGCTTAAAAGTTGCACGCATGTAAAACTTAAATACTCATTTAGCCATGTTAATTAACAGCGGGCTTGTTGCTAGAGTGAGGATAGTATATAGAATATTGTTAATAGAGTTCAATGGTTTAAGTTCGATGTGCGGTAGGCGGTAGGAACCAATTATGCTAGTGGAAGTGGGTCACAGCAAACACGGACAGTGTTTCTGACGGACAACAACAAGACCTCCCAGCTGAGCACGAACTGCAGTGGATATCTGCTGTTACTTTGTTTGTTAGGTTTTAAATTGATCGTCACTCGGATCCTTGAGGTGAAAGGGTCTCAGTAAGCGAATAAATGTCTGATGCATCAGGTAAGATGACTGTCTGATGCGAAAACTGAGCTACAACTTTGACGGACGGTTTTACACCGCGCTAGCTAGTGTAGCTAGCTATGCAACTAACACGACCATCTACATGAGGAAATACTTACTGAGGCAGACTTTGATGTGTTATTTAATTTCACCTTTGTAGAGCTTCCCAAAAAAGAAGAGGAGGAGGTTACACCTGAACCAGAGGTAAGAAAAACACGTTATCTGCAGCTATGAGGCTAGCTAACGAGTGTTAGCACGTACCGTGAGGTGGGTGTCTCTGTTAGTTAGCTGGTTGTATGATTTGAACTGTCCGAACAGAGCAGTCATTGTCTGTCACGTTGATAACGAAGATGTCAGAATAAGGAACCAGCTATTCACAATGGTTTACTGCTCAGACAGTCATTGTTTTAACGCCAGTACTGTGTCCTTTGTAGGAACAATCCGACGACAGCAGTGAAGAGGAAGCTGCAGGAGCCACAGAGAGTATGTGAAAGTAATAATACCCAACAGTGGGGCACAACAAATAAATACAAAGTAATCTGTGACAGCTGTTTTTCAGTCTGTACTACATTTGGTACACTATTATTATGTGTGTCATACACAGGTCATCATACTGTAGATGTACTGTTGACGTTAAATTATTATTAGATTATTTCTTAAAGTAGATTCTTCTGTTACTGCTTTTATCCGTATGTAAAGCATAGAAGAATTACTCAGATCTTTACTTAAATAAAATAAATACCACAGTGCGGAAATACTTAGTATTAGTAGCTACCTAGTAAAAGTCCTACTTTGAAAAAAATAGAATAAAATAACTAAAGTATTTGCATCAAATTAAATGTTAAGTACATAAAGTACTCATTATGCACAGTGCTCTATTTCAGAATTATATATATATAGTATTTTTGGATGATAATTTTATGTTTCTGTTGCAGCTGGTAAATGTGAGACAAATTTGACCTACTTTTTAAATCTATGACCATACATGGTAAACTAATAGTTGAGTTATATTTGGGTTGAGTTATATGTGGTAGAGGTAGTGTCTTCAGCATTCTTATGAGGGAAAAAATACAGAATTTAAACATGGAAAAGTGGTTGCCATCCAAGCCAGTTCCACTTTCGTTCAATGTCAACAAAATAGTGGTGTGGAATTTATAACTCTTTGAAATGTATTACTGATATAAATGTATCACTCAATGCAGCTTTGATGTCTGTTACCGTGTATATGTAGTGGAAGTTCAACATTTGCCTCGATGTGGTGTAGTAGAAGTTAAACTAGCAAATAGATGGAAATACTCAAAAGTACAAGCACCTAAAAGTTGTCCTTCAGTACATCAGTTGAGTATCTGAACTTTTCTGCTTATTTAATGTGTTGTCTTCTCGGCCTCCTCTGTGTTCCTGCCAGTGGACTTCCTGCGTAACCTCTTCTCCAGCACCCTGGGCCTCGGCTCACCAGACAAAGTGCTGGATGAGCTGACTCTGGAAGGAGTGGCCCAATACATAAAGAGTGGAAAATGTGAGTCTTCTCCTGATTCCATTCTGCTCATCCATTATATCTGACTACAGTAAATTAGATTTTCTTCCATCTAAGGGGCTGTTATGATAATGCATTTGTTATTGATCAGAAGTTTCTCTGCATCCCCACAGGTAAAAATATCCTCTGCATGGTCGGAGCAGGAATATCCACATGTGAGCATCTCAGTTTGAATGTCACAGATCATTTAAATGTATTGATCTACTTTGAATATGTATATTTTTAAAATTATTTTTCATCTGTAACCCTCGACACCGTGTCCTTCCACAGCGGCTGGGATCCCTGATTTCCGCTCACCTGGAACTGGCCTGTATGCAAACCTGCAGAAATATAACCTGCCTTACCCGGAGGCCATCTTCCAGATAGATTACTTCAAGGTGCTTAAAAGACGGCTTTCTTGCAAGTTTAAAGAATGACACATTACAGTAAATAACAGCTTTCTTAGGCTCTAAAATCCTTGAACGGTTTGAAGTATTATGATTTGAATTAGATTATTTATGTTTGAACCTAAATTATAACCTGTTTAATCAACTGTATAACTAAAAAGATAACTCTCTTGGATTTCTCTTTGCCAAGGCTATTCCAATTTTAGGTTGAGAAGGCTCAGTTTGGGACTAAACTCAGAAACAAAAACAGTGCACACTAATCCTCAGAACCATTTTTCAGAACATTTTTTCAGTTGCTGAGTATACACTTGTCATCTGATGATTGTCCTGTCTTGAGTTTTGTGGCAGTTCTCCCTTCATTATTCACAATTGCGACAAGAACATGTGACATTTTCCTTTCCTTTAATCTCAGAAACATCCGGAGCCTTTCTTCGCCTTGGCCAGGGAGCTTTACCCAGGACAGTTTAAGGTATAAAACGCTTCTTGCTGCCACAAATGCATGTTAAAAATGTAATCACCGTGTTCAATACCACATCGAACATTTAAGCTTAAAATCTAACTTCAGAAAACAATGAAAGGACTCGCAGCTGTTTGTTCTCTTGTGGTTGACTGTTATCGTTTTTTAGCCGACAGTCTGTCACTACTTCATCAAGCTGCTGAAGGACAAGGGGCTCCTGAGACGTTGCTACTCTCAGGTAGGAAAACAAACAGTCTCCACTTCACATGCTGAACATCAACCCGTTCTAATGTTGTACTGACATTAAGACGTGTGTGTGTCCATTCAGAATATTGACACTCTTGAGCGGGTGGCCGGCCTCGAGGGAGACGATCTCATTGAAGCTCACGGAACGTTTTACACCTCTCACTGTGTCAGCTTCTGCTGCCGCGCGGAGTACAACCTGGACTGGATGAAAGGTGCATTTTGTTTGCCTTTTTAATGTTGGAGCTTGAGCTTTGATTAGAGCCATTCAGGACTTTAACCTCCCCCCTGTGCCTTGCAGAAAAAATCTTTTCGGATGACATTCCCAAATGTGACAAGTGCAACAGTTTGGTCAAGCCAGGTCAGTGGATCTTTGTCTCTGTTGGGTTTTAAATTATTTTCTGCTGTTAATTTTTGTCAAAGTGAACCGTTAGCTGTCCCCACAGAAGTTGGCTGAGAAGCATTACCTGTGAGCTTGTTCCTCACCTGGAAAAGGAGATTTCAAATGTAAATGTATGTCTGTGAGCATACACTGTGCGCTGTGAGTGCATATACACACACAGTTATTGTGCAGGCCATCTTACAGGAGTGCAGGTACATTTTTCAAACTTAATTATCTTTAAAGAAAGCAGGTGAATCTGTAGTATAACGGGGGACATACAGTTAGAAAAGAGTACATTTATCAGCACTTTCATCAGATTATCAGCGATGTTCTAACATATTTACAGATATGAAATCTATATGAAGTGGTTGCACGTGCGTTAGTTGATATTAATAAAATTGTCTCATTTAGCAGCTGTCTAATTTACATCTGTCTGATTCTACTGGACTGTTGAAATACCTAATATTTCTACATGGATCCATCATGACAGACAGTTTTCAGCACCTGTCTGCAGGCTTTAGACAAATTATTAGCCACCAAAAGTTGAATAGAGTGCTTTACACAGCATGACCGTTAGCTGGTTTACATGAAGCAATGATAAAAAGTGAAAATATTAATCCCCATACAGTAAAACTGAACTATAACAGTTCAGAAACTAAGTTCATGATGCTCCGGTTATAACATTATTCCAGAATTGGTCAAATTGATCAATTATTCCACATAGTCACTTAAAAACCACCTGTTCTTCACCCAGATATCGTCTTCTTTGGGGAAAATCTCCCCGTCCGGTTCTTCACTTCAATGAAGATGGTGAGCAAATGCATGTACTGCATGTTCAAAGAGAACGTGTTGCAACACCTCTGCAGAAATAAACTCTTCTCACCCCTTTTATGTGCCTGTCAGGATTTCCCGCGCTGCGATCTTCTCATCGTCATGGGGACGTCTCTGCAGGTCCAACCTTTTGCAGGTCTAGTCGGAAGGTACTGCAGATCAAGTATCATACTCCTGAAAGCTGCTGCTGACCACAGACAGCATACTGCAGTCTAAATGTTTGTTTGACTCTTGCTTTCTTTAAGGGTTTCAAAAAGTTGCCCCAGACTGCTCATCAACATGGAGAAGGCAGGACAGGTGAGTCTTCGCCCCCCCTATCAACCATTTCCTGTCTTTATCTTCGTTGTTTTTCTATCTGTCCAGTGTTGTTTGTGTGTCTCTCTGTGCAGGCTGATCCTCTGTTGGGGTTGCTGGGTTTTGGAGGAGGGATGGACTTTGATTCAGACAAGGCGTACAGGTGATACAGAGATGTGGCTACTTCTTCTCTCCACCTGTTGTATTATATTACCTTTAACCTCCCCGTGCAACTTGTATGTTATGTAGAAGGAGATGAGATTTCAAAAAACGTATAAACTAGTCGATGATGATTGATTGACTCTTTTAAATGCTCAACATGTCAATCATGCAGTTTACATTTTCACCACCAGAGGGTCTAAAAGCATTATACATTTGATGATTTAGTGAGATACTTTGTGCTACATTTTTGCTATACTGTACCTAACTGTTTGAGATGTTGGTGCTCATTTAAGGTACCATTGACTAAACTGTCCAGTCATATATGTCAGTGCAACAACTAGGGAGGTGAAACCGCAATTTTACAATTCCCTCTTTGGTGCTAAAGTGTGTTTGAGTGTGCGTCTGTGTTATTCATAATTTTCGGATCTTCCTTATTCAACAGTTTTCACGGTTTACACGCAGTGAATCCGTTTTGGTAACATTTTTGATGAGGACTTCTTAAAGAATGATGCATCACATCGTTCACAAAGTGAATGTCACTGGCTTATCGACCACTTAAAATATGTAAAAGAAGAAAAACTTAAAATGGGATTTATTTCATATCAGCGTTGTAATGTATGTGCACCAGTATTGGATATAAGGAAGCGGTATGGAGCCATGTTATAAAATAGTGACCTTCTTCCTTCTCTCCAGAGATGTAGCTCACATCAGCACATGTGATGACGGCTGTTTGGCTCTCGCTGACTTGTTGGGGTGGAAGGTAAGTTTCACTGGCATCTTTCATAAAGGAAGTTAAGTAAAGTAAAGTCCAGCACTCATTTCAGGTCGTACTTCTTGGCTTAGCACAGTCCATGTACTACAGTACAATCACACATGATTCTAGGTTAAGTTTAATCACTTCAGTCTGTAGGTAATTAGGCCAATGTGCCCACTTCTAATTAACTGAAACGCAATGCACTATCACAGTTTCCCTCTTAGGGGTCACTGACGTTAAGCACAATCTCATTTTTAATTGTATGCTACTGTAGGTGTTATTCCTCTTGTTCCCCCGACCTTTTAATTTATTTTATTCTAAGCTCTCACCATATCCTGCAACGCAGACTGAGTTTCCTGACATTAATGCTTAATTTAATATTTTCTAACTGACTCTTCCAATACAGTACTCTACCCTTGTATGTGAAATGCACATACAAGAGTAATGAGTTCAACATTGTACGAAAATGAAGAACCAGCTACCAACGCCTCTTAAATTCACAAATTAACACATCAGTCTGAACGAAAACAGAAATGTGAAAACCACAAAATATTCTTCTATTTATGGTTGCGCGCTGGAACTATTTCTTGGTAAACAACAGCCGGTGCATCTTTTGATTGTTGTTCTCATTGTGAGGTTGCCAGACAACCAGCCGACATGCCGCTCAGTGTAACCACAGAATGTTTTCACGCAATTGTTTATGTACAGATTAAACAAACAAGAAGCAGTGTGTCAAACAATAAGCCCTAGCTTTCTATAGGTGATTCGTTTTTCATCTAGAAAGAGAAAGGCTAGCTGTTTCCCCCTTTTTCTAGTCTTTATGCTAAGCTAAGCTAAGCTAAGCTAACCGCTGCTGGCTCTTGTTTTTAAATTTAGTGTATCAGCATGAGACTGGTGTCAATAATTGCATCTAACACTTAGAAAGACTGCAAATAAACCTTTAAGCTTCGTTCAACATGAACATGAAAGTATTGGTTATATCAGTAGAGCTCCTCTAGAAATACAAAAGGTATATGTCGCCACTCTGGTGTGTCTAAATATACAGTAAACAGTTTAGTACAAAGACGACCCGTGGTTGTCATGAAGACTTTTCAGTGAAGAACTGCAGCTGAAGAAAAAAAAAAAAAAGGTGAGATCTTTAAAATGTCGGCCTAACCTATTTATGATTTTCCTGTGTGATGTTGTGGTCTTAAGTAACTTCTGCCGACCCGGGGGACTTTTTATAAACGTAAAGCGCCAGCTGTTGATGTAATTATTTTCTGACAGTCACCGTTCTGCTCACCACTCTGTCCTCCGTGTCACCAGGCTTTAGTCATGTTAAATCCCCTGTTTTGCCTCCACTTGATTGCAGGCAGAGCTGGAAGAGTTGGTGAAGCAGGAGCATGCGAGGATTGACAGCGAGGGCAAGAAAGAGAAGAGCAGCGAGAGCAAAGGAGCTGCAGCCAAGGCCAGCTCTGCATCGGCGGCACCAGAGACCAAAAAGGAAGAGTAGCTTATTAAAAAGCTCAGTTTCTTCCGAAAAGCTACTGATAGTGGTGTCACAGTTTGGAGTTGGCCCTTAAAGGGAGATTATGGTGCAAGGGTTCTTGTTTGGAAATGAGGCTCGTTTTCCATCTGCGGACATTTAATTCTTCTGAACTATCTCACAGGACATCCCTGTGTTGTGTGCTCTTGTCCTGTTTTGTAACCGTTATTTGCACTTTACCGATTATTAATCTACTTTATTTTATAATTATTTTTTTTTTGCATTAGCTCATTTTACTGGAAAAGAATTGTTCAGACATGTCTATATTTCAGAAAAACATGCAGGTCTCACAGATTGTAGAAAGTAGTTAATATCTCCAAAACTGCAGCAGGATGCTCATTTCTCTACTGCATTATAGTACAAAGTACAATCTTGACCCCAAACCAACTATTGAACACATCTGATGGAGTGATTCAGGCCAAGCCACTTCAACTAGGTTCACTGCAGTTAAAGCTTCCTCAAAAGATAACCAGGCTGTTGTTTATTTTATCTGTCATCTTTTCCCCATAGCCCAAATCTGTTGGCCTGATTGGTCAGTGACTTCCTGATGAGTGAACTGAGGCGGCTGGTCATGTGAGACTTTAACAATGTTCAAATTAACACCGTTTTTCATGTAAACCCTCTGCTAATACTTGATGTGGCTTCTTTAATACCCTTTAACACAATGTTCTCAGATGTTCATACAACATACTACAAAATAACTAACTTTGCACCCTCTACAGTCACGACCTGAGTTTGTCCTTCATTGATTTTTGCTTTTCAAATCTTCAGGGATGGATAAAATGTTGCCGTGACACAAGAAGGATGAATGACAAGAATTGCTAAAAATAGCTAAAAATGAATGAATCACAAGAAGGTGTTGTTTCATAGGAAACTGTCTGGGCTATCTGAAAAGCATGAAATGTTCTGTAATTAAATCAAACAATTACAGGGTGGGACACAATTACATTACCATCTGTACAAAATAATGGAAAACAATACATAAATTCTGCAATAAATCTGAACTTTTTAAAGCCGATGAGGGTCATTTTTGTTGAGATTGTGCGAGGAGTTTAACTTAACGGCACATTTTTCAGGCTTTGGTGGTTAATGTCAATGTTTGCACAATACAGAATAGTGAATACTGAAGCCTCACGTGTCAAAGAAGTCCAATGAAATAACTGAATAATTCTATATATGTATGTTTTAATGACCCTGAATGTCTGGTATGAAATCTTAAATATTTCTTCATAACATCAAATGTTAATGAGTATTAAATGATCAACTAATTGACTTCATCAGGACGATGTGGTGGCAGCTTTATTAATGACAGCCACCTGGAAACACAAGCAAACAGCAAACAGCCCTGCGGCTGTTAGCATGTTTTGATTCAGAAATGTCTGAACTCTGATTGGTGCACAGAAATAAATCTTTGCATCACATTTTCCAACTCTTTTAACCACTGAGAAAAGAAAAGCGCGCACACACACACACACACACACACACATATTCCCTTACAGTAGTTTCACAATGGAAAGGTTGAGTGACTGTCAATATATAGTATAGTTGTGAAACTCCACCACATGATTGGCTGAGGTGGCACTGGCCAACTTCAGCTTCTAAGTGGCCACTTTTTATTGCGTATATTTATTTCTTTTTTACCCTGATCCATACATTGAAATATGCTTACATTAAAGATGATGTTTGAAGTGCTCTAGGTCATAAGTCTAAAGCTACTTACAATTTTAAACAAGTCTTCCAGAATTTTCACTGCCTTTAAAGCCTGTCATCTGTTACATAATGCTTATTTTGTCACCGTAATGAGCATCATTGCATCAGATGTAATTGGAGTACAAATTTGATAAAGTAACAAGAATATTGTACAGCCGCATTGAGGCTTTACTTCACAGTAATTAGTGGAGCTAAACGCTAACATCAGCATGTTAGCATACACAGAGCCTCCTGGTACAATGTCTACCATGTTCACCCTCTTAGGTTAGCATGTTAGCATACCTATATTTGCTAACTAGCACTAAAGACAAAGTACCTCTGATAATGACAGGAAAGTTATGAATTTTACGGGTATTTGGTCATAAACCAACATAGTGAAGAAATTAAATATTAACCACGAATGTCTAAAGAATTTTATCGATATCTAATAGATGTTGAGATATTCCAGTCTGGACCAAAAAGATGGACCATCAGACAGGGCAACTGAGAGACCATTCATAGAGCCATGCCATTAGCAATGCTAAAAATCTACACTCACAAAAGTGTGCCTGTCTTTAGGCAGCTTCTACAGTTGTTAAGAATACTTTCAAAAAGCAGAGCCCGAGGCGTGTGAATAAAACATTTAAGATCCTTCTCCTTTTTCTCTATTTTCACAGGACAAAAGGGATCATACGCCTGCAAGGTCATGTTGGGTCATCGCCATTGTACAGATCATTGTGTTGATTTAAACAGAAAGTTTAATAGAGTTTGACTAAAAAAGGAACTTTGACTCTACTTGCCCCAGAAATACTGACCAGCCACCTACAAGTCTTGCTGTGGTTTCTGTGAGAGACAGGACTACTTGACAGCCAGCACACCACCTGCATGCACATGAGATAAAATAGACATGAAACGCCTCTGTGCAGTCACTTGCGCCAGTGTGCTTTCTCCTTCTATTAATAGTTCTACATTTCTTTCTGTATATCATCTCCTACCGATGACTTCAAAGCGAAGTGTATGCATCGCTATGTGCATATCTTCCTCAGCTGCAAGATACAATCCTCCAAAAAGATAATCTGTGCTTTCAGGACGGATTTGCAGTTTTTAAATTCATCATTTCTGAGCAGAAGACACAAACAGAGCTGCAGAGAGATAAAATAGGCACCTACAGCTCTTTAGAGAACATGCAGTGTCTTCTGACTGAGAGCGGGGTTAACCACAGGCAGACCTGAGGGGAGGGGAGGGGAGGGGAGGGTGAAGAAGAGGTTGCGATGAAGTATCAGCTGAACAGTTCACATGAAAACTAAAAGGGCATCAAGTGCCAGCATGTGCAGGTGACAGAAGAAGGCAGGCATGGCAGCCGTACGACGACTGAAATACGAGGCGCTCGACGCAATACAGCAGGAAACTTCTTGAGGATGTACGAGAGCTTCCTTTTTTCGAGCCCGGTTGGTATTTTGAGGTCTTAAGCAACATTTTACGCCGTGCAGAAAGGAAGAGTTCAAGAGTGAAGGAAGATTGCAACATGTGCAGACGTGTGCCAATAGTGTAGAAGAGAGAAGATACAAGAACTAACTGAGCCAGACTGACACATGTAAGTATCAGCCAATTTCATAGCATCAATACACTTGTGTTTAAGTGTTTTTCTAAATGTCTATTGACTTTTTGGTTTCAGTACTTTAAATGTATGTTTGAAGAGCAAAATCTTGAAAGAAACTCAAAATTTCTATACAAAAATATCAGGATTCGATCCTTATACTCATGAAGTCATCAGCATTCACTATCTGTTTTGTTCCCAATGCGTCTAACTCACACACTGATCTGTCGTCTATGTGCACGTATACAGACGGTTGTATGTGCACATAAACGCGTCCATATGTCTGTGTCTAGGGCGGTTCACAGTTCAGTCAATGGGACCACAGCCATCCCGTGGAGGAGCAGCAGGAGGAGGCTGACGCTGCTGGAGCAGCTGAGAGGCTGCCAGGAGGCCTGGTGCCCTGGGGCACCCTGGGATAGAGAGGAGGCCCACGCTGCTATCCGTGGAACACCTGCTGGGGTGAGCTTTCCCCCCTCCTCACTGCTTAAATCAATCAATCAAGGAAACTTAACTTTCTTCTGTGATGTGAGATCAAGTCTTCTATATGACGGTGACCTGTTTTACTTGTCTGGAGAATTCAGAGAAGTTAATCAGTCGCTGGTTCACACGTTCAAGGAAACTGTTTAAAACTTTGAAACTATTAAATCTATTGAGTGCATTATTCATCTTGACCATGGACGTGTGAGTGTCAACCTTCTGTAACAATCAGTCATTCTCCTGTTTGGAGCCTGGTATATTTTATCACAATGAAAGGTCGATTTTTACAGAATTGTGACAGAAATCCCCAATCTATATAACCACTGAAAGTGTATCAGCTGATCCTAAATGGACCAGTGGTCTCCCACTTAGCTCTTAGCTCTCTTACATTTTGTTATATCCTATAACATACAAGGGGTAAAATAACTTGTTGAGTTATAGAGATGGACATTTACGTGTTCTTATCCTTAACCCTAACCCTGACAGGTGAAAGAAGGTTGGTAATTCAAATAATCCTCCCCTCATTTTTAAGTATCCCCGCTAAGACCACCATATCCTCCAGCATATGAAACTAAGTATCCTCAAGCGGGATCTCAAACCAGTAGAGCAGACAAACAGAAGGGATGTCTGTTTCACTTACATTTTCGTTCTCACACTGAACACTGACATGCATATCCAAGTAGTTCCCTTTTTTCTCTGTGACTATCTGATGACAGAGCACCGAATGCAGAAGTAGCGTTGAATAAAAGCGTGCGCATATGAGGGAAATGACATTACAAAATGGATACGTCTGCAGCAAAGAGAGAATGTGAGTAGGTCTGAGAAAAAACCTTAAAGGGCTCGCTTTTTATCTGAAATGCAATACTCTAACAGGCAGCAAACAAGTATGAAGTTATAGCAAATATATGAGAGTTTGTTTTTACTGCAGAAACTCTCACAGGACAGCGTAGAGTTTGTACGAATACCATACAGCACGTCCCCCCTGGTGGC
Organism: Sparus aurata; assembly: GCF_900880675.1. Taxonomy (NCBI): domain Eukaryota; kingdom Metazoa; phylum Chordata; class Actinopteri; order Spariformes; family Sparidae; genus Sparus; species Sparus aurata. The sequence goes on from NC_044188.1 coordinate 27,459,348, forward strand.
TGTAGGCCTGCGGATTTTGTTGAATTGAAATGCTAAACACAAAAAAAGTGAGTTTGTTTTTTTCTGCCTGAGTAGTTTCCAGTGCGACTTCGTATGAATCTGTGACTTAATGTTGCCGTTACGAATCAAAAGAATATTTCTTTCCTGTAATATCTTCAGTGCTCCGCTGCCCGTTTCGTGTCTGTGTTTGAAGTTTGGAGAAAACTTGTCTCTATTTCTGTGCACTCTCAGCCTGAAAGCCACTTCCTTTGTGAGTGTGTGTGTGTGTGTGTGTGTGTGTGTGTGTGTCTGCGTTGTGTGTGAACGCGTGTGTCTGAACTCAGTTGTGGTGGTGTAACTACGCGGCTGAGCCGCTGCTTTGCTGTATTTGGGATTGCATGTGCCTTGTTTTACTCAAGTTAATCATGTCCCAACCAACTGCCTTTTCTGTTTAAGTCACTGTCTTCCACAGAGGCAGATGTGATCAGATTGAGAGGCTCGACCAACAGAGCATCTACGTAGTTACAGCAAAGTTATCATCAGTGCACAAAAATGTTTTCAGCTGTGGCTGTTAAAAGTATTTTTGATATCTAATATCTTATGTATAATTTTAAAATATGGCAGCGTAAACATTTACCATCATTTGACTTTGAAGAAAATGGTGCTGAACTCTGATTGGTGCATGGAGATATGTGACATCATCCTTTTCCAACTGAGCCCGAAAACCTGAAACGTGCGCTCATGTAGCATCCCATTATTCATCGCCATGAGGTGGAAAACAGGGTTTTTAGGACATTTAATTTAGAATATTACATTTATTTCATCCATCTACAATTAGTAACCCTTAATAATTGGTGACTCTTTTACAGCTCTTTTGCAAATCTATTACAAATTGACATATAGATTGTAAACTGAGTCTGCAGATATGAAGTTATGAGGGAGAAGACCATATCGGATATCGTATCATGTCAGCTTTAAGAGCGGGAACCAACCAGCAATTATTAGTGGTGGGAAATGACTTTCATGTCATCATGACTAATTTTCAAGATCAAATCAATCTAGTCTTATCATGGAAACCCTGACGCAGTGCTCATTTTTCACCACGCTCTGTCTGAAATCATCGCTGTTCCTTTCCTTGCTGCTTGGTTGCCACCGAGCCACGACGTGGAGCTTTCCAGCGTGGCTGTTCAAGAGAAAACCTGCCCAACAAGCTTCCGTCACACTTCAGATACTGAAATGAGTCACTGTGTGTCTCCCTCCAGAGTTTCCTGGTTCTTCGCGACTCTGCAACGTCTCAGCCCAGCCTGCTGTGTGTGTCCGCTGGAGGAGAAAATGAAGCAGTTCTTGACTATAATATCAAAAGCACAGACACAGGTACGGACCAACCACATGCAGACACATTGGCCGCATACTTTCTCTTTCTGTGTGTGGCCATTTGTGTGACAAGCTGTCACTTTGTCACTTTGTCACTTTTGGCAGTTCTATGACTTAGTCTGTCCTCTGACACTGACTAGACCAGACACATAAATACTTTCATCTGTTCTTACCTGCCCAGGGACTGCAGGCGGAAACTAGCAAAATTGCTATAACCTGGCTCAATGCATTTGTTCTTGTTTTACGAGATTAATGTTCTTTTGTGCATTGTCCCTGTTTTAAATAAATAAACTCCTAAATTCCTCCTAAACTCCTTCTGCTGTTGAACTTGAGCATGCAAGCAGTACAAACATGAGAGCAGGTAATCAGATACACACCTCTTGGTCGCTCTCAAACTGCAATTTCTGGTTCCTGAAACTGTGAACTCCCTACCAGTTACAAATTACATCCACACCTATTGGTGCTACTTTTTCTTCTCTGCAGATGCATGCACTATAGATAAAATGACAGGTTAAAGAGACAAGTGACCATTCTGAGCCACGCAGTATCAGAAAATATCACAGGAAATACTAATGAAGCTAGTGGGAAACTCCCCTTTAGACCTTCCTGGTTCAAGCTCGGTGTGTTTCCAGGAATATGTGTTTTGTCGTGAGACTAATTCTGCCCACTCGTTCTCTGTTTCCCAGCATCAGTCTTCCAGCTGGCCGAATCTCGTCTTTCTTTCTCTGACTTGGCTCAGCTCGTGCTCTTCTACTCTTTGACCAGGTAAGAACCTGCTGTAACTCTTAAGTTTTAAGTCTTCTTACTGTCTTCAGGCCCATCTTTATGCTGAATATTTCCACTGTATATTGGATTGCGGACTCTGTACAACTGGCCATCGAGAACTTGCAGGTTTTTTTCTAATGCTCTAAAGAAAGCTTGTATTAATCTAAAGCCGGATCTCTGTGCATATCAAATAAATGAATGTTATTTTCAAGATCAGAAAACATAGATTGTATTATTTAATCAACTTTTCTTGCAATTTTGGATTACGGTGACGTAATTTGCAGCCCTTAGATTTGTTACTGGTGACAGCTACAATACTCATCACTGTATCTCCTCGGCTGGCCTTTTCCGTCTGACAGACGTAACGATCACTGGTTTCTGTTTATATTCAAAGCCTTGACTGAAAAGTTACGATCACTTACTACGTCATGTACAACCCTGGTCAATTTGGAACTCACTCCAGTGACTGGCTGGTTGCTCTGTCGCCTCTGCCAGGACTGATCCTGGGGGGACTTCTTTTAGTGTTAGTGCTACAGTCTCCTGGAAGCTCTTACATGATGAACTTAAACTAAATTCTCATATATCACTTTGACGCTTTAGGTCTTTACTAATTAACTGTCCACTTTTGGCTTGCAACTAGTTTAAGGTGCAATACGTAAGAATTGGCCAATTGGTCAAATTTACACTAAAAACAACTAAGGGGGATCATCTATCAACGGAATAACAGCTGCTAAGTGCTGCTAACTATAGCCGCTGTGTGCATGTTAGCTGGGTTAGCCGTGCAGCTAGCAGTTCGGAATGGGAGCTCAGAGATCAGTGGAGTATCGGTGTTTACACTGCTGGTGCGAGGTTTTTGTACAGGGACAGACGGAGCTGGCTGGTTAGCATGCTGACCTCAGTAGATGCAACACAATACACAGACAGCACAAGGTCAAAAGTGCTATTTCTTCATATTATGTTGACATTTTTCGTACATTTTTGACTGATTCAACAAAAATTGTTACATATTTAACTGACACTGTTGTTGTTTTATATGTTTATATTTCTATTCTACTCTGGTTTGCTTTCTGTTTGTTTGCTTGTTGCTGATGTTGAGGTTTAAATTAATGAATTTGCTGTTTGTGATTGAGCCTCCATTTTAACGCTGGGCTTCACGAACATCTTATTAGCAAACACATGTATCATTATTATATTACAGTATATGTCAGAGCTAACCAGCAAAAGCCTGCATTACACATTAGCAGACTGCACCAACATAGACTCTAAGAAAGTCTAAGTCTAAGTCTCTTACCTGTATGGGCTTTTCTATTACTAACATCCTTAGTACTATTACTTCTTCATAATTTAAATTCATTTGAAAGCCTAATCAACATTGTGGCCACTTTGAGGTCTGCGCAGGCCTCCTGATTCCGTTTGTTTCACACATGTATTTGATCTCTGTCATATACTCCTCTGTGTCAGGGATGTGTTGGCTGTTTGTCTTTCCATTCCTTGCTGGATCTATGGTGTAACCGACAAGAACAAAGACCGCCTCGCCCAACTTGAACCAAGTGAGTTCTTCCACCTCGGTTGTTTTCTGTCTCACCTCAACTCCTGTAAGCCACCTCACAAATACAAAACCAGGAGGGCGTTTTTGAAGAGCTGCCTAATTCATGCAACCACTCTCTCTGATGCAGAAACTTGGCTCCTCACACCCCCTGACCTGCAGACTGATGAAATGACCCAGAGGGAGCCAAGCAGCGTAATGTGCTCCATACAGGTATATAGTCTGTGTGTGTGTGTGTGTGTGTGTGTGTGTGTGTGTGTGTGTGTGTTTAAGTACAGGTGATGGTAAGATACTGTATAAGAGCGTGTGTTCAGCGTGATTTCCTTGTGTTTGCAAGGGAGGCGGCATGTGTCTCAGAGCCTTAAAGCTGCATTATATAAAATTTTTATATCAACAATGCTTCAAATGTTTAATTGAACCAAGTTAAGTTAAATGTCCTATTGGAAAAACCCACCCATTGTTCAACAACAATAAAGGTTCACTTTTTTTATTCACTGTTTTAGCCTCTTTAAGTTCATTGTTTTGTTTTGTTTTTTGTCCTGACGAGAATTTGTCGTAAATAGACAAATTCTTGCCTGATTCAAGACTACATTGTTGTGTTTTTCCTTAGTTGACTTCCACAAATGGGGCCCTGTGTATCATCAATCCCCTCTACCTTCGCGAACATGGAGATGATTGGCTGACCAACAGGGCGACTGCCGCACAGTCCGCCACACAGCCATCAAATTACAGACGAGAGCGACGCCTCAGCACCACCAGAACATGGGCAGGGGCGGGGTTGCAAAGTAAACGAGCCATCTCGTTGGACCAGGCACCCTCGACTGCTGAGATGGAGATTTCTGGTGAGGATGTGACGTAGAACGTCATTTTTTCGATGATGAAAACTCAAACTTGGATATCTTAGAACCGTGGCTTAATCTTTTGGGGTAAATGGAAACATCTGAGTTTTTAAACACAAAGGCAAACTCACGCAGTTTCATTTGAAAGCTTGGGGAAATTAAGAGCAAGTAAAAGTGAGTCCCTTAGTGTGCTCTATAATGGATTAAATATTATAATTCAGAAACAACATGGTGTTCATAATCCACGTTTTCCCGGTCCAGGTCTAACCAGAGCCAAGTCAGCTGATTCACCAAATTGCCCACCAAGCCCTTCAGCTAAGGTGTCTTCTGCCGGGGTGGTTCTCAGGAGGCCCAGCAAAGATGCTTCCTCCAGCCTTCCTCAAAGAGAGAGTACAGAGAGCCTTTCTTCATCTACTCCCTCCACCCCTGGAAGCCGAAACAGCACAGTGTTCGAGCCACAACCCCACGGCAGCCCTGTGCCTCAGTCTCCTCACAGGGTGTCCTGGATTGAAGACGGAGTCTGGCTGCCTCCACCGAGGCCCTCCTCTCTGCTTCAGCCGCCGTCGCTGGAGCTAGACTCGCTGTCAATCAGCAGCATAGAGGAAGAGCAGGAGTCCCAAACGCCGAGCCCTAACCAGCACTACCCTTGTGCTCACCGGTTGGCTGACAAGGTCATACATCGGCTGTCGGCGGTTGGTCAGGCTATCGGCGGGCTGGTGAGTCAGAAAAAAAGACTAACCAATCGTGTTCAGGAGCTGAGCGAGCGGAAAGGTGATCCGTTTGCAGAGGCGGTGAAAGACTTTGTGGAGATGACGCTGAAGAGAGGTGCTGATCCCAGCGGGGTCCTGGGGACGGAGTTCTTACAGGAAGTGAGGTCATCGCTCACGTCACTGAAGGAGACACTGTTGGACTGCCAAGAAATCCAGCCTTTGTTGGACAGCATTACTGACATAAATGACGCAGAGCTAGGTGAGTGAGTGTGTGATTGACAGAAAATGTGTTATTATCATGAAACTCAGTAGATCAATGTTAAGCACTCTTCTGATTCCCCCCTCACATACCTTTTGACCCTCTTGTAGAGTCCTTGGTAGAGCTATCCCTCCACAAGGTGGCTCTGAAGCCTGTCTCCACACAACTCTACTCCTGCATACTTTCCTCCCGGACTGAAGACGGCAGCTTCAAGTGTCTCCAGAACAACCTGCGCGTGCTGGAGAAGAAGGGGATTGAGGAGCTTGGGGGGTCGGCTGGAGTTGGAGTTCCTGACTCCGTCACCCTGGAGCGGATCCAGCAGAGGTGGACTAGTGTGCACGAGGCCTACTCGCCGAACAAAAAGGTCCAGATCCTGCTCAAAGTCTGCAAGAGCATCTATCACAGCATGAGTGCTAATGCTAGCTCAGGTAACCTGGCAATTTTTTTTGTATTATTAATTCCTCTATAACTCTATCTGTCTCTGGATTGGCACCTTGTTTGTCTGTGAATTAAGTCCACATTCTCCTCTCCTCTCCTCTCCTCTCCTCTCCTCTCCTTCAGGAAAAGTGTTTGGGGCAGATGATTTCCTGCCCTGCCTGACGTGGGTGCTGCTCCGTAGTGATGTGTTCACCTTACAACTAGACACAGACTACATGATGGAGCTGCTGGACCCTACACAGCTGCAGGGAGAGGGTACGGCAGATTTGATCAAACACAATTTAGACAGACTGTACTATTTTCTATGAAGTCATTCATTAGGTCCTGCGCTGCTGTGCTGTGATTGGCTGGTACCTGGTGTTCTAGAAAGCTTTTCACGGTGGATGATTGGGTCAGTCACAGGACCTTTGACCAGGGGTCATATACTCTTTATCCTTTGAGAAACACTGACGTTCTTTTTTGAATTATTATTTTCAGTTTCAGTTTGGTTAGGTTGAGGCTACAAAACTACTGCGTCAGGTTTAGGAAAAGATCATAGTCTGGGTTGAAATAGACCCTTTCCCACCCGCATCAAGGCATCACAGCACAGCAGGGTGGAACGCTCTGTTTATCATAATGTCAAGTAAAAGATGTTGAATTAAATTACACCAAAAGATCACAATTGACTTCAAATTACAGAATTTGCCAGTAACGTTTTGATAAATGACCAAATTACATAGACTAGGCTAGCATAGTCAGATTTTGTGTTTCACATAATGTGCAAATGAAAAACGAATACGGACATTTCCCAGCTAATTCACTGCTAAAGTTTTAAGCAAGATTAAGTAAATGGATGATTTCAATGAAGCTTGTTGACACTTCAATTTTGAAAAGGGATCTAAACACAGATGCACCTACAAAATAGCTGGTGCAACTCAATTCCGGTCTCCAAAATGGAGGTTCGGGTGTGACAGCCAATTTTGTTCAGTTAATAAACGAATGACTTAATGAAACAATTTGATTATGCTACATCACAATTCACAGACTTTCTTTCTTTCTGTATCCCCTACATCAACAGGTGGCTACTACCTGACAACTCTATACGCCTCTCTTTACTACATCAGCAGCTTCCAGCCACGACTGCCCGCCCGTCAGCTCAGTGTCGAAGCCCAAAAGTCTCTCAACCAATGGCATCGCAGGCGCACCCTGCACTGCAACCAGTCGCGCCGCAGCAAGCACAGACGTACCATTCGCAGGTTGACGAGGGTCGCGCAGACCTTAGAAACTGATAGTAAAGAGGACAGTGGGAAAGAATCTGATTCTGCTAATACTGTTACATCACAAGGGCAGACTGAAAGCACCACAGAGGCTCTGCAAGAGACGAGCAGCGAACAAGGAGCTGAGGACAAATCACAGACGTCCACTCCAGCATCAAACTGCAATCACAGGGACAGAGTAAGGAAAACACAGGAAGAGGGACTGACTCTATGTACAGTAAGGGAAGAGAACCACAGAGGATTGTGACTGAGAGAGGATGAAGGATGGACCAGAGAAGCAAAGAATAACAACCTGTCAGCAACACCTTTTTTTTGACCATTTAGACATGGTCAGGTTACCCAAACCATGTTCTCAGTGGGTCAAACTCTCCATGTCACATAAACCAACCTCACATTCCTCTTCTATACAGGCGAAAGAAGAAGAGGGAGCTTTTGATTAATGCCAACCTGAAGGTGGAGACTCCTCTAGGGCTCCTGAGATAAACCTGAAGGTCGTTTTTAAAGGGACACGGAAATATTTGTACTTTTCTAAAATTTCAGCTTCTTGTCTTGCAAAGTACCGGATTTTATTTGTATTTACTTCCACATGGGTCTAAAATCTTTTCAAATTGAAGCTGCTGTAAGCATCATTTTAGCTTACTTCCTGTCTGTTTTGCAGTGTTTTTGACAGCTCTCTTTGCCTCCTTGTTTTCTTCAAGTGTTTTTCATTATTTGGCCTGTTTCGTTGTATAAGCTGCCACCTGGAGCGCAGGAATTGGTTCCACTCCTTGTTCCGCCATTGCCAGGAGGATCCTGCTCTGTGCCTGTTGACCGGCAGACAGGACCGCTCTTTTGTTGAGTTCTCTGTCGTGATTGGATAAAGTGGGCAGGGTTGCCAGACAGTTTCTTTTCTCTTTTACTGCACGACCAGGAGGTGGAGAGACTTGGGTTGCTGATCAAACACTCTATAACACTGATTACTGTTGTATAATAGAGCTAACTAATACTTATCTTAATTAGAAAATAATGCTTAAGGCAGCTTTAAACAATTGGGGAGACAGAAATCAGTCTTTATTAAGTCTATGCTGAGGCAATAACTTGGAGATTGCTCCATTTTACGGGTTCTTGTTGGCTAGGAAGCTCTGGCCTCGATTAGTCCAAATGTTATATCATTGTTTTATTGTAAAGAAGAGAGGAGTTTGTACATAAGTTGACAATAGTTTATATGTGTCATAGGATCAGTGTTCCCTCTCAGCTGATACCTGGGTTTACATCTAGTAATTAATCACACTGATTAATTAATAATATATTGCCTTCAATCCACTCAGAAACGTGGTAAACATAAGCTTACAGTGATATTATTTGAAGCAAGAGATCTGTCGCCTTATTGTGCCTTCAAATAAATTGTCACGACTGGTAGAGTTTGAGTTTGGAGGCTGCTCAACACGAGATGGAATCCTTTCATATGCTGTTTACTTTTGACCCATGTCATGTCTGATTTGTAATTTTGTAAGTGCAAAAAGAGTAAACTCATATGGTATTAATAAAACAGTTTTGCTTGTTCTTCTTGCTTGCTAAAAGGAGAGTTTATGTTGGTGTCGCAGTCATCAGATGGACAGAAACACAAGTCAAAATTAGTGATGGTGTCGCTCCGTGTCTGCTGGATGTGTAGGTGGGCAGCTGCTTGCGAGCCTTTTAACACATTAATCGAAGGATAGGTGTGTCTCTTCTGCTTCGTCTACCCCCTAAGTGTCACAAAAAAGTTAACAAATGAAGATTTAAGTCGTCGTCACTTTTTTTTATCCTGATGTCATGGTACCCTTGATTAAGTGTAACTTTAATGCAGGGGCATGTCCTGAATGTCATTGCTGTTCTTCTCTACCTTGAAGAAACTCTTGTCTGGACTTTATAATATGAAACAAAAATGGATCAGGACAAATACAGAATAACATGTTCACATGGTGGTGCTTCTCAAGAGACCCCAAAACAACAAAAACAGCTGTCTACGTTTGGACCACCAGGGGGCAGCATTTAACCACCTTAAGTTGTAGAGCCTATAGTAACAGCTTGCACAGGATTGTTTTTTTTTTTAACTAAGGTGGCACTGTATTTGCACGGGGGAATATATTATGCGAAAAAAAAAAAGAAAACATCTGAATATATTCATGCTGCTTTTGAAAAGAGAAACTATGTCAACAAGTGCGGCTGGTGGCAGTATTCACACTTTAGAAAGATACTGTGCATGTGTTTTGGGTTCACGGAAGTCGAATTGACATCATAGGATTAAGCACGGAAATAAGTTAAAGTGGCTGTTGTAGTTGCTGTTGAGGCTAAAGCACCGATGCAGGATTGCACGAAGGAGATGAAGATGAAACTCTGGAAAAGTTGAAATGGCAGATGAAGTTGAAGGACCTGAGATGGAAATTCATAGTTCAGAATTAATTGAGCTTTTGAGGTTCTTGAAAGTTGTCCGGGAGGCTAAAGCACTGGAATTTGAAATGACAGTTGAAATGTAAAGAATCTCAGAGATGAAGTGGCCAGATGTAAAGACTCTTAAAGCAACATTATGTAGATCTACATAATGTTGGCATTTTGTGCAATTTTCTGGACCATCAATTTAATTTTTAAGCTAATTTAAGGTAGGAAAGGTACATAATGTTGCTTCAAACAAATGTAGTTAATGTAGCAGTTGCAGTTGAGGTGTAAGCATGTGTAGCCGTTGAAGCAACACTTAGAGGCTAAAATTAGGAGATGAGGTTGAATCACGTGACATGACAAGTATCAGTGGTGAAAGAGAAATTAGAATGTGACAAACAGATGAGCTAGCTGTTTAAATACACACAGTGGAGTGCATTCAAAGTAAATGTTGGAGTGGCAGCTGAAGTTGAAGGAGGAAAAGTGAAAGGGGCTCTTTGCAGCTTCTGCACTGTGCTGGAAGCCAGTCGTTGGTTAATGTTAGCGGACCCTATTACTGATGTAACATTAGCTGCCGTTAGTTAGTGGAGCAGAAGAGAGAGAGGCCCTGAGATGAGGCGCTTGAGAACGTGCATGAAGTCACATCCTTTGTGTGACTGTCGCTTTAAAACCAACCCGAATCCTTCACAAAGAAATCCACAGTCCAGCAGCATTAAACAACTCAAACAAATCGTCCGCAGGATCGTATACACGACAGAAAAAAGCCGGGGAAGGTGTCATTTTTCACGTCACATTAAAATCTTCTCACAAATGGGCAATAAAAACTGATCGATAAGTTAAAATTGCCGCAAATTGTTACATAGACCCTTTTCAAGGTGGACATACTTCCTGTTATGTACATTTTATATATTTGTTTTGTAGTTGGGTTTTTCTTTTTCATTACTTTTAACTTCCTGTAAGTTCAAATGTTACCAAAATAGTTAATGAATGCACATACATCAGGTGTGTACACATGTAAATAGTTATACGGGCCTCTTATGTAAATGTCCACACAGACTCAGACTCAGCTTCATGTACACACATATGGAACCGTATCATCGCTGCATTCTAAATGACCCAGCCAATCAAATTTGCCTAATGAGACATCTGGCATTCTGCCTGCATGTGGATGTCAAGCCCAGAAACAGCTGGGCCTTCACACACACACACACACACACACACACACACACACACACACACACACACACACACACACACACGCACACACACACACACCCACACACATTCCCTTTCCCTTCTCACAATTTATCAGTGATGTCAGATCTTGTGAAAGACTGAGAAAGAAACACAGAGAAACACTCCTGATCACACATTTATTGAAAACACACACACACAGCAAAATTTAGGGAAAGCGTCGAGGGAGGAGCCGCGGTCTATACTGGCCAATGAGTGTCACACACTCGTTCTCTCACACACAGTTCTTTCACACATGTGATATATTATGCATACATGAGTGTGTGTAACGCACTCACCAAGGCCATAAATTAGATATATGGCAGTGGTGGTGGCAGGGGAGGAGGGGGTCCGCAGAGAAGAGAAGAGGAGTGTGTGTGCGTGTGTTTGTGTGTATGTGAAATGAGGAGGGGGGGCACAGATGGCTGTGGCCTGAGGCGGTTGAGGTACTGCAGCTCAACGTAGAGGCTGCAACACACACACACACACACACACACAGAAGATTAGGTGGGGGGGGGCCATTCACATACAGTATACAAACACATGAACATACACTGTATAGAAGGGGGCAAAGAGCCACATACAGAGCAAACATACATTGATATTATTTTCTCCAAATCAGAAATGAAGAAATATTACAACTATTATGAGTCAATTCCTTGATAAAGAAGATAACAGCGTGGAGAGTTTGGTGAAAAAAATCTCAGAAAAAAACTGTTTATGATTAACAATTATTGCTGCTTGTCTTCCCTGGTAGAATGTAACTAAATGTAACTAATTCAATTTACTCAAAACTGTAAAAATGTAGGGTTCCTTATTGAGTGTTACTATTCTATGCATTATACTTCAACTCTAGTACAATTCAAATTTAGATAATGTCCTATAGTGTAATATCTTTTGCCCCACCACATTTATTTGACAGCTACAGTTCCACGTTACTTTTCAGTTTAAGACTTAACATACTTAAACGCTCCTTACATAATTGCGAATCAAAATACCCTACAATATACTGTATTTGGTAGATTGAATAAGCTCCTCTTCAGCCTGTTAAATATGGTTTACACAGAACATCAACCTGTAATAGTAACTCAGTGTTACAACATGATATATAATATTTAGACTTTTACTAAGTACTTAACATTAAGTAAAAACAATTTCCCTTAGCTAGAGTTTTTAATCATATAGCTATTTTAACTTATACTGGAACTGAATGAGAAAAGTAAGTGAAAAAAAAACAAAACAATACAGAGCAACAACAAAATGAAAACAAGTGTTTTTTGCTTGTAGAAAGTAAAAGAAAAATGTGGAAATTGTTTAAAAATAAGTCCCAGAATCTAACTAAAATGCTCCTCTCTAGGGTAAATATGTCTTATATGAGGATAGATATTTTTGACTACTGTGATTCTGAGTTTTCGCAGTACATGAAATAACAAATTAGTTTTGCCTTTGTCATATTAAACCTCTACTTTGCCGTATTCTATTGTCCCGTTTTTCTCTGAACGCACCAAAGATGCCCTGGACTGCTTCACTTTAAACTTAGTAATCGACTCAAGTCAGTTTGGATGAAGTGTTGAGTTTGACTCATCTTTTACTGTGCTGCCTTGTCCTCATCTGTCACTAGTTGTACCCTGTAATACATAAGTGTCTTTGTCCTTATTGTGGCCTGTCACCATCCAGCAGCTTGCCTCTGTCACGGCTCGTTCACACAATACAACACAATAAAACTTTCGCCCATTCTCTTCTCTCCCCTTTTTCATTCCCTCTCTCTGTCATTCAGTTTCTCTCTGCTCCTCTTCCTTTCACTGCTGCATTCCTCCGTTCCCCCACCTCTCTCTTTTTTTTACCCCTAACTTTCTTACCCCACGGCCCCTCCCTCTCTCCCACTTGTCTGAACTCTGACAGGTGTGTAATTGAATGATTAATGACCACCAGAGTAAACCCCCCTCCGACGGACACACACTTTATGTTAAAATGGAATTGTGCATATTTATGTGCACACAAATTCATGCGCTGACACACACAGACGTGCACATTTCCACTTTACACATGTGTATTCATTTTGCTTCAATAGCCCAAATGGTCAAATTCAAACCAGTAGGACTCCTGAAATGATTGAGACATTATAAGGAGTGTAGCAATACACACTGAATGCAATATACATTATCCTGCGCAGGGCCTACACTGCACAAGTGCTGCAATGGAGCACATTTTCAAAATGACAATCGCTGTTGGCATTTTCACAACATGTTTCACCCTCTGTGATTTTTTGAAAAATATTTCCCACAAAAACATGTTTTTCGCTTCAGTCATCGTCTCGAAGCTTCAGACAAAAACCTCACACCTCTGATTTGTGAGGTTGTTGGAATGAATCATACTGCAGTGCCACACACTCCACCTCCCTACAATATATTCTCTTCTAACCACTGTATACAAACATTGAAACACAATCCACATAAATGCATTCAAGCACTTTCTCCCTCCCGTTTCCCCTCTCCTCTTCATTTGTCAGCATGAAGTCAACAGATTTTATGCAGTCTAATTCCCACCGTCTAATGGAGTCTGAGCTGGGGAGAGAAAAGGCTGGCAATCTATCTGAACCAATCATAAGCTCAGGCTATGACTATGAATTATGCTGTGTGAGTGCAAGCTGTACACTGATGTATGAATAAAGTATGTGCTGTTGATTTTTCGGCTGAGATCCCTGCCTGGCTTGTGATGTTGCAGGTTTATACATTTTAGGATCATTGTTTTCAAATGGAGCCGTTATACAGCAGAGCAACAGGTCCAGTTGTTGTTAGAATAAAGAATTTGTGGAGTCAGACAGATCCTGGCTGATACTGATATTGATACTCAATTGTGTCTCTTAGAAATTACATTAATATCCCACTAATTTGTTGGGCCAACTACAGTTTGTTATGAAATGCAATTACTGCCTTTATCATGATCACTGGCAGTGCTTATTTCCAGTGAGGGAAGTACTACATTTTTGAATTGCCAGCGAGTTGCATGGAGATGTCAGTGTGAATGGTGGGCGTACAAAACGCAAGACTGTATTTGGCATCCTAATTTGCTTGTAAATAAGCAACAAAAACCTTTTGGTTTGGGAAATCTCATGGTTTTTAGGCTAATACTGAAAAAGTAGACAGTATTGACCCTTTCTGTATTGAACCAAGAACACCATTTTTCCCAATGTGAAGTGCCACCAGTGACTATAATGAACCATACAAAGAAGCGGTTCAACCACAAAGCTTTAGCCGAGTACAGTGAAGATTTCAGCTTTAAAAAAGGTGTGAATAACCTCTTTTCAAATCAGTTTGTTAGATAATAACTGAATGTGAATTTCTGGGTCCCTTGAAAGAACGATCACAAAATCCAATAATGAAAATTTGCAGATATTGTGTAAGTGTAAGTCACATAATCTCAGTGTAAGTCTGTCAATTTGGTCCAGAATGAAACACCTCAACAAAGATGTCTCAACAAGGAACAGTTTCGATTTAGATTTCAATGCTTCATAGGAAAAAAAAAAAAAATCAATGGAAACATTGAATTATGGACAGTGTATGTGTGTAGTCCTGAACGTAACCATACTTGTATCTCTAGGAATGAGTGTTCATTGGTTTTATCATGTAATGAAAAATACAAATTAAAACGTACCTATGTCTTTTACACAAAGAGCTTTGCGGTAAACCAGCGTTCACCTTCGTGTCTTCAGATGTAGAAAGGGTTTGGACGAAGACAAAAGTTGTTGTACTCTTTTACAAGACATATTATAAGCTCTGAAAAGAGAGAGGTGCAGAGGTGAAAGAGTAAAAGTGAGGGGCACATACTGACCAACATGTCCTAGAAGAGAGTGTGTGGAGTGACAAAGAGAAATGAAAAGTGTAGGGGTGCTGGGGTCGGGACCTTTGTGCCAGGGAGAACAGCCATTTCCTGTTGACCTCCGTTTGCACTCTGGCCTCTGACCCCCCCTCCTGCTCCAGGCCGAATGGGGGCAGGGTGGGGGGTATTCAGCGTTTGTTGTGTGTTTGGGGTGCTGTGGGTGGATGTAGGCTGGCAAAAGGTGGAATTATGCATGGATGTTTGGGGACTGACAGGATGCAGTTCAGAGAAGAGGGGAAGGTTATGGATAGGATGTGTACATCAGGAGCTGCGGGGGGAAAGGTCAGGACAGAAAACAAAGAGGTTGTTTAAGTTTTGTAGTGTTCGTTCATTGTTGACTCATGATGTTTATCTTAATTTTTGGTGATGAGCAAAAAGGATGTGAGGGCTGGAAAAGATCCACACAAGCCACAAGGAGCTCTGGTCTGTGCTGTGAAGCACTGAAGAAAAAATGTTTCCTCCCTGTGATAATCCAGCCTGTGTGACAGATCACTGCAGCTGCAGCCTGAGGCCTCTGTCAGAGTTTAACTGATAGTCAGTGGAGGGGACGGAGTGACTTATGATTGTATGAAAGAGGGAAGATTACACTATTTGTCAAGAAGAGGTCCTGTAAAAGTGAGTGGATTGGACAGTTGTTCATTATAAGTGTTTGGACATCTCATGAAGGAGCCAAAATAGTCCTAGGTAGTACGGATTATTGTGAATTAAGAAACACACAAGCTGTTTTTTAATCATTTCTTCTTCCTGTTTTTTATCACTGATTGTGTTGTTTGAAATTTGTTGTGTGTCATCACACAATATGCTGTACATTACATTGGTGTTTATAATTAATTGCACATATATTCCTTAGCTAGATGCTAGTAGAGAGAATGGGGAAAGAAAACATCTACCTGGATTGGTAAAAAAAATTACAAGTTAGAGGGATATGCCCACTGTTACTGTGATACACAAAATTGTAAATCCGCAAAATAAAGCATTTTGCTCATAAATGACCTTTTGGTTTTTCATCAAACTGACTTTCAGTGTATACATTTTCTATCTAACATAAAGTTTAGACATTTTCTGCATTCCAATTCCTCAGTAAATATGATAAAATGATATACAGGTCTGTGAGGCAAGATAGTTTCATTTTCAATGCTTTTTAAATGTTTTACTTATTAAGGCAGGTTAAAAAGTATTATCCATTATTTAGAAGTAAAGACAGTGTTTAGTTTGCTTTTTGACACTTAGCACAAACCTACATTTTTTGCATATTTTCCAATTAAATATAGTTACTGCGTTGAGCATTATCTGTAACCATTTCCATAGGCATCATTTAGCTCAGGTGCCTTCTTGTTAGCTATAGAAACAAGCAGGCTTAATGGTGTAGTTGAAGAGCGAAGATGGCAAGATTTAAGTCCACTGTATATTTCAATAATAATTCATACTGGTGTCAAATCAACTATCCCTTTAAATAAGCAAGGGAGTACCACAAGGTTATGTGCTAGGTCCATTATTATTTACGGTTGGTATGAACACAATTATTACTCTATTCCATTTCTGCTCTACTACAATCATAATATGTTTTTCTGCAGATAATACAGCCTTGTTTGCATGTGCCTCCTCCCAACTCAAGCCTGTCTTTAACAAAATCCTCAGACATCCCTGCATAACCTCAAGCTTGAGCTAAATGCTGATGAACATGCTGAGCATGTGTGATATTCTGAAGAAACCCCAAATTTTCATCATGTAGCACGTCTTCCTGCTATCTCTACTGAAATTCAAGTTGTTAGGTCAAATATCTGGAAGTTTGGTTATCTTGTAGTCTTACTTTTTAGCTGATATGTCACATGACACAGAATCTCCTACTTTTGGGATAGACGGCAAAGTTCTTTGTTTGCAATATCATGTGACTTAATATTGGCATAACCAACCAACTAGCTAACAATGCAGCTTTTGAGCCTCCAGTGAGGACTAGGAGCTCTGGGACCCAGGAGTGTATTAGTCTTTACGAAACCAGCACAGGAGTTTTGACCCTTTATAGGCCAGGCTAACTGGTTAGCATGCTAGTTTCAGCAGATGCAGTACCTCTGTGATAAAATACGTACACATCAAAACACCAAAAGTGTTATTTCTGTACATTTAAAACAATAATAATAAATAAATAATCTTATACACCTTTAATTATTTTTAAATGGACTCCTTTTTGTGCATTGTTGAGTTTATATCAACAGTTTTAATTAACTGCATACTCAAAAATCAAGTACATTTATGCACACTGACATTACTGAGTTTTAATTTAGTTACAAACAGCTTGTTTAAAAATAAAAGTCAAACAAAATGGGACCCCATGACCAACCTGTGGTTTTAGTTTCTACACACTCCATACATTTCAAATAAAATGACTTAAACTCCACCACCTCCTGCACCAAAGTAATAAACCAGCCACAGCCACAAGAAGACAACACACACAAACAGATGACCAGTGACAAATCTTACAAAAAACATTTTAATACTTTAACGGTATTTTCCATCATCATTCAGAAATGTTTCAGCAGTCCAAGCAGAGTGGAGAGGGAGCCTGAAATGTGTCAAGAGTCCTTTGGCTGCAGCTCCCCTCACACACCGCTGTGACACACAAAAAATGTACTAGAAATGCTTACAGAAGTTTGTGTGTGTGTGCGTGTGTGTAGAAATGGCTTTCAGCGTAGTGTGTGTCGCTTTATGTGTGTATGTATTGTGTTTGTGTGTGTGTGTGTGTGTGTGTGTGTGTGTGTAGGAAGGATCCTAAGGTAACGGACACCTGTTGGCATCTTAAGGAGGTCAGTGGTACGAGAGCGAGGCAGACTGGAAGTCATTCATAGTGTTTAGCTTCATGCTGAGGAAGAGCACTAATATTTCAACAAGCTTGCGTGAAGCTGCGTCCGCCTGGAGTGGCACACATAAATATAAAAATAGAATAAGAAAAAACTCAAATCAGCTTTAAATAAAATGTGTGTGTGTGTGTGTCTTTGACAGAAAACATGTGAAGGAAGACAGGGAGTAGTGAAGAAGGCGTGTTCACAGGATCGAGTCCCATCCAGCAACGTCCATGTGCCGCAGCAATGTTCCGGGGATAAATATTCATCTGATCGACCCTCTTACTGTGTTTCAGCAGGCATGATGGGAAGTGTAGTTTAAAGCATGTGTCTCACCCACAGGACACAGTGGAGACATTTGGAGAGGAGGAAGCACTTCTACTCTGAAAGAGGTATGGCTTAAACCTGTGGGTCCAGACTGTGTGTGTGTTATGTTTATGTCTACTTGTGTGTGTGTGTGTGTGTGTGTGTGTGTGTGTGTGTGTGTGTGTGTTTCAGTGTGTGTCACCGAGTGGAACAGCTACATTGAGGTCAGTGTCTTTCAGTGGGGAATGTAAACTTTCGGAGCAATGTGTCTCTTTTCTTTAAATAGTGTTCTGTATGCATCATTTCTCATTCATAGCACGCACGCACGCTCTCACATACACACACACACATACACACATACACATCTCACCGCACACACTCACATACACACAGTCATACAGTACTTTGCCCTCACATACACGCCCCCGACTCCCCCCCCCACAGCTAGTGTGCATGTATGTCCAGTCCCTGGGCGAGGAGCGGTTCTGCGGGGTGTGCGTGTGGTGGCGGGTGGAGCAGCATGGCGGCATGGGGGTGTGGACCCGGGTAGGGGTGGAGGGAGGGTCCTGGGTGGGGAGGGTAGCCTGGTTGGGACAGCAGGGCACCGGGGTAGTCACCCTGCAGAGAAGACATCCCCTGGAGACCTGGCGGGGAGACACAGAGGACAGGTTTAGATTTTCAATGTAGAACATTTTCTCCACACTGCCTGCTTGTTCCAGGTCCAATCATTTAATACACAAATAAAATTAAGACTGACATATTTGGTATTTTGGTATAGCTCTGTTGGATTTGTCTCCATAACATGAGTTGTTGCTTGTTATGAGTTTTTAAACAGCGAGCAACGTCTAGTGTTAAGAATCAAAACACGTGTGTGATGTTCCACTCTCCTGTGGTGATGGTTGTGTGGCGCTTGGCAAGCCTTTTGTTCACCTTTAAATCACAGACTGTTCTTTTAAAGCTTCAGTCCACCACAACTTCCCAGACAATGCTGACTTCTCCAGTGTTTGTTCAAATCACACACAGGCTGGGGGAGTTGCAAAAGTCTGTACAGACACCAGCTCTAACATTTGACAAAATAGTGAGTGAGTCACTCCTTACTTATGCATATAAATATTTATATTCATAACATTAATGAAAAAGCGGAGTGAGGATTAAACAGAGTATAAATATTTACATCTTATTTTTTAGGTAAGATTTCTCATTTCAACCCTGTGCCTTTAATGCCATATTCACTTTTTTTTTTTTTTTTTTTAAAGATTTGCGAGGCTCTCAGCAGTGATTTAAGTGCTTAAGTGATCTACATTTGACTTTTTCCTTTAGTGGACTTAAAGGATGACGCTGGTGATATTTTATATATTTTTACCCCTGCAGAGGAGGATATGTTTTTCCCCCGTGTCTGTATGTGTGTTGGTCCCCCCATTAACTTTTGGTGCAGATAAAAGATTTTTTTCCCCCCTTTTACAATGTGACATTTTACAATGTGACATTTTCTTAGGGAATAATAAATGGATCTACATTGTTTGTGTTCATGGTAATGATGGAACATGAACACAGTGCTATGGTGGTATTCACTGATGTTTTTTCTTTTTAGAAAAATGCCTTTTTACACACACACAATGCTGGTTAGCGGCACTGATTCACTGCTGACTTTGATTTTTCATGGTGTCTGTTGACTAGATATTTGACTGGTAGGATCCCATACTCTCTACATGCAGTATTTCCCTAAAGGTTACTGTACCTGCAGTTCGAAGCCCGAGGTGGGCCTGTCCATCGAGCCCGTAGCCCCCAAGAGCTGCTCCCTCTGGGCTGTACGGACCACCCTGACCTGTGAGATGACACATGACACACACCATCAGACACAAACGAACAGCACACACACACCCACTCTTATATATACACGGTTGTTTAACTAGCAGCCGTCCAGCTGACTGACTTATAAACACAGACCTGAGCGATTTGACTGGTCAATCATTGGCTGAACTATTCTCCTCCTGGCGTTGATGAACCTGCACAAGGGAGAAAGACATAAAGAAAGAGTGTGTTCAGAGAGAGAGAGAGCGAGAGACGGACGAGGCCACTCGTTAATGGAGAAAAAGGCTGACCGGGACACTATTAACCTTTTTTCATTTTACAACCACTTAACCCTTTCAGGGGGCACAGTAAATCAACGTTAGGGCAGAACAGGTATCGATCGCCCTGTGATAATTGATTGATCTGCATTGATTGTGTCACTGTGTGTGTGTGTGTGTGTGTGTGTGCGTGCTGCAGGGCTACGAATAAAAACATGGATGTTATCAGCTTACAAAATCTACTGTTTAACATGAAACACACACTTCATATTTTGGTTTGTGTGTGTTTCTGTATCAATATACGGGATGCAGTAACTGAGTTCTATGTCAGCATGGAAACGTTGTTGTGAACTTGTGTGTGCGTACGCGTGTGTTTGGCCTTTAAAGACAGCATGCGTGCCCGGGGGAGTGAATAGGGAATTCGGCGCAGTAAACCATCTGATTATTGGATATTGATTTGCTATTCTGTTTTATGAACATAGAGCAAATGGATTTTTACTGTGCTGCCGCCTCAGAAAAAAACTGCTTAGTAGGACATTTCTCCCGGCGTTACAAGCTTCTCTCTAATAAACCAGATGACGCTCTACTCCAAAAGTCTTATAAAAGTGCTACCTTTCATTTAACTGACACTTATTTGCGCGAAATGTGCACAATAAAGAGTTACTCAGCAAAATACGCGACATAAGTGAGGCATAAAATATGGACACTGCTCAAATCTGCGGCACAGTCTCGCGCGGATAGTGCTATTGACGCGGCAACAGCTGTGTTGTGTAAATTGAAAGTTTGGCGCTCTGCATTTACACACGACAGTTTAACTGATTATTGATAAGCCACAGGGCTAGAATTAGTGTATTGATTGAGAGTGCACTGACCAGTTGTTGACCTGTAAGATGGTCAGTCCTGTGTCCAGTGATAGCTGCTTCTTTTGCTCCTCAGACGGGTACGGGTGCTGGGAGAGGACACACAGGGCAACGGTTAAAGGAATCAAAACAGAGAGGCTTTGGCGGCTTTTCTTTTATTTCACAAACACGAGAATAACACTGAGGCCAAAAGCCATCTAATAATCTACAATGGAATGAATGCATTTGACTCGGCGTGAATACTGGATGACCTTCCGTCTGAATTCACATCTCCACTCACATTTTTCAACCTGAGAAACCCCTCGCTCCTTCTCTCCCTCTCTCACTCACTCGCACACACACTCACTCACATACTGTAATAATTGGAGTGAAGCAACATTTGACCTGCCTCATTTGGTAGCTAATTACCTCACCAACAATTACTCACTCCATTTCTATCTCTTCCACAGTTATTAAATAGCGAGCATATTCCCATAATCACTTAATCCCCCGATTTTTCATTTAATTTAATTGACCTCCATGATACACTCGCTTCCTCTGTCTGTTCCTGTCAGTGATGTTTCGCCTCACGCTAAATCCTCTCTGTCAGTAATTATTCTCCCATCCGAGGTCTACACAAGCTCTCTTTGTCCTGTTTCAGCTCCTGCAGGGTGGTTTCAATTATTGTCCAAGTTCAATATTTTCCCCCTGTAATAATTTCACTTTGATGGGATAAGAATGTGAAAAAGCGTTCTCACAGACAGATGTTGGAAGAGCCATGCTCTCATGATGTTTGTGGCCACCTTGGGGAAGATCCCTCTCTTCTTGTTGTTCCTCCTGTCTCTGTCGGAATCGTCCTCCTCGCCTGTACTCGGGGAGGCCACTCCTCCGTCCAGACCATCGCCTGCAGGGACGCACATATTGTATCTCAGGGACTGTGTCCATGAGTGTCTATAAGGGTTGTCTATGCTATGTCTTCATAGATATGTTGTATTCATATTTTTACAATTCGAGGTTAGGTGTTTTTTTTGGGAGAATCTGATGGCATTGATCTGCCATATGTGCTTTCAAACTCAAGAGATTGTAACTGAATTAATGTAAACTAATCAAAAAGTTGCACTACATTTGATTTAAAATAATAATTATGAACCATAATGACACATGCTGCTGCAAATACTGTTTCATTTCCAAAACTTCCAACATGAATAATAATAATGAGCTGGTGAGATACATCAGTCTAAACGTCTTCTTTTTTCTCGCGGCCATTCTGTGTGTCATTTTTGGTCTTTATCTTTTGTGATGGCAGAATATAGTCATCATCACATGGCAGGCTGTGTATGAATTAGCTGCATTTTTTTCTGTGCAGTGCAGTGTTTTCTCACTCATACAGTATATTCGCCATGTCTGTGTGTTTCTGTGCTCACCTGTGTCGCTACAGTTGTCTCCGGCGCTCAGTGAAGGCAGGCCACAGCCCGGTGTTCCCAGAGGAGTAGTGGCACACTCATCGGGCTCCCGTAACCATGACGCATTCTGTAGGGGGGGGGAGAGACAGAGAGGAGGTTGGAGGTAGAGTGATGGAGGGGAAGATGGGGAATTCCCACCAGGTGAGACAACAAGGAGTCATTATTCGGACAACCAGCGGACGCAGCCGGATGAGTGAACGGTGGAGCCTCTCCTACGCTTGCCGCTGTTTGATAGTTCATCTCACCTGCTCTGACAGACTGGAGCAGGATCCAGTGAAGTCCTCCATGTCAGACTTGGAGCCGCCCTCCCGATCATCCAGGATGAGGTCTGTGGGCATTTTGCCCTTCAGACAGGTGATGTAGCGATGGCAGAAGTTATCACACAGGTCGTGCACCTACAGAACAGATTCACATATGTCAGTGCATGCAGTAGTGAACATTAAAGGAGAGGTTTACTTTTTTTTAAGTCTCTCTTAAAACATTATATCCATGCTCGTTAGTGTACTGAAGCAGTTGTTGCTTACTGTAATCATTCCTCCTGTTATACACGCAATTAAAAAATATATATATTTCTAACCTCTTTTATCTCTTTCACAGAATGACCAAATCTGCCTTCCCACATTTCTAAACTAAAACACATTCCCTTGAACCTTGTCGATGTAAGTGGTTTGGAAACTCTTCAGAAACAAATCAGAACTGATTAAGTCAACTTGGTCAGTTTTGTTCATTTCTTTAACAAGCTGCGTATGACCGACCTTCTCTAACTCCAGCAGATGGAAGCGAAGAACCTGTATGGCCTGGATCATCTGCGGAGAGGAGAATGTGGATTACTTATTGACACTGTCTTCGCAACGCATATGTGAATAGGCGTGTTACAGTTTTAGTGTGAATTCAGAGCGCATCGTACCAAGTTGTCCAGCTCAGGGTTTGAAGAAAATATGGGCTTCTCTGAACGGATCTGCGGCACAAAACAAACGGACTGATTACAGATCTGAAAACGTTCCTTGACGACTGCTCTGGGATTGGCTCG
Source organism: Sparus aurata (assembly GCF_900880675.1). Taxonomy (NCBI): domain Eukaryota; kingdom Metazoa; phylum Chordata; class Actinopteri; order Spariformes; family Sparidae; genus Sparus; species Sparus aurata. The sequence continues at coordinate 27,482,564 of NC_044188.1, forward strand.
CGGTGGTCGCTCACCTGCTTAGCGAATGCGGCAATGTCGTCGTTGAAGGACTCCGAGGAGCAGACGTCGCTGTGATTGGCCATGCCGGGGAGGTGGGAGGTGGCTGAGAGGGAAGCGGAGTCTCGGGGGGAGCAGGTGGCGAGCTCGCACTTTTCAAACACTAAGGCCAGCAGTGGGAACAGTGGGTGACTGCACACACACACACACACACACACACACACAGACATACACACATATACACAGTTAACATACTATACATAAACACACTAACAGTTGACATAATGTACACACGATACATTCACAGAAGGTGTTATAAGAAACTTTATCGCGCAGTATTTATGAAACAGACAGCTGTAAACACTTCACATGTATTTTCATGTTCACTATGCAAATGTTAATCTGCCAAAAGTGCACATGTATTTTAAACTGGGCAACTATTTTCCTAACCCACTAACGGGCTGCATAAATCATTGTCTAAGGTTTCAAGCACACACAAACACACGCTCACCCATAGATCTGGTCTTTGTGGTGTTTGAGGGAGTCGGGGACGGTGGGTCCGTACTGTGGGGGAGGAAACGGCCTGACATCGTCCCCGTACCCCCCCACCGACATGCCCTCCGACCCTGAGTAGTGCACCAGCTCTTCATACTGAAACACAATTAGACGGAAAGACAGAAAACATGAGACACGTTCGACATCTGCGCCTGTCCGACATCAAATCATATTGTGATTTTATTACGTGGCCGAGCTGTCAGGGGGGCTTCAGCGGCACGGCTTACTGGACTCTCGGTTAGGAGGTCTGCCACTGTGGTTTCATGTCTGCCGAAGTTCTGGACATAATTTGTGCTGCCATTTAATGTAAGAATTTTATGTTGCATATTAGTGTGTGTGTGTGTGTGTGTGTGTGTGTGTGTGTTAGGGCTGCTAGTAATTATTTTAACAATTGACTAATCTTACCGTTATTTTCTTGATTAATCATTTGGTTTATAAAATGTTTGAAAATTCTTAAAAAGAAAAAAACCCTAAACCTAACCCTACCCTAACCCAAATCCCCATAATAATTTCCTGAGGCTCAAACTGTTGTATTTTGTCTGACCAACAGTCCAAAATGCAAATATATTCAATTAACTATCCAAGAAAACTAGGGAAACCAACAAATATTCACATTTGAGAAGCTGGGGAGAGATCATTTTCTGGCACGTTTGCTAAAAAGATTCTTGAACGATTATCAGAATTTTTGATGGTACCTTGTTTCAGCTCTTACATATGCATAATGTGTTTACAGAAAATAGTGACTGGAATGTTGAAATGGAAAAAAACATTGGAATCGCTGCAAAGCAAGACAGCAGTCAGGAAAGCAAAACTCTCCTTTTTACTCAGAATATTCTGTATATATACTCCCAGGGTGTGTGTATGTGTGTGTGTGTGTGTGTGTGTGTGTGTGCATTCACTGATAATGTCCAGTTGTGTGTGTGCATACAGTATGCCCCCATTCTCTTGTACAAAAAAAAAAAAAACCCTTGAAGATCTCTTTGTTTTCACTTCAGATGAAATATTACATGCTGCTGAAAACTCTACCACCCTCTGGATTACAAACGCTTTCAGATGCACTCGGATAACCTGAAAAATGCACAGCGAGTCGGGCAGGTTTTCTTAGTTGTTGAAAGGGAGGAGACGAGAAAAAGAGGCAAAATGAGCTCCTTGGAGGAAGACGGTGAGCCTGTAGCTGCTAAAATCATCTCCTCCCTACTAAACTCAGACTAGACAGGAGCCGTGCTGAGACGTCCCTCACAACCCGCTGTGACAGCCTCACTGGGGCCCGCTCACCAGCACACACGCACACTTTAACACTGTGAATCAGACATATAGCACGCTCGCAGACACAATCACACACACGCACAGATACAAGCCCGGGTACACATGGCATCATGAATATACATGCGTGTCTCCCTTGCTCCCTCCTCTCCTCCTCTGTGTTACAGAGCTAATTTGTGCTTCACTGCAGCTTCTGTCTCTGAGGCGACGTTGCTCAGGTCAGCAGATCTGCTTCTGATTCTCTGTCTGCCGGATTAAAGGGACTCCCAGCACAGTCCCCGAGGGCCGCCGGGATCACAGACAGACAGCACCTGCTAGGTGGCCTGGCTCACACACCTTTCACTTGAGTGTTATTTTAACCAAGTCATAAAAGTTATGATCTGCTTAGCCTAGTTTTTTTCCTGTGGAGACTGTACCAAGCATTGATTCACTGCAGACCGTCACAGCGTCTCTTTAATATTTGATCTTTAAGATTTTCAGAATTAAAACCATATTTCTTTTTAATTGTCACACTTCTTTTATCCTGTCAGAACTGAAAATGTCTCTCTCTCTCTCACACACACACACACACACACACACACACACACACACACACACACACCAAGATGTGTGTCTACATATATGTGTATCATTATCTAAATAGTTAGTGGTGTGACTGTAACGGTTAGACATAAAAGTAATAATTATTACACTTTCCCTCTATTAACACATGGGAATTAAATCAAAGAGAAATTAAATTATCCCTCTTCATGTCCATCTACTGCCCTCCAGAAAACCCCTCCGCAGGACCCCTGGGGGTCTCCGGACCCCACTTTGGGAACCGCTGTCCTAAATGGCTTATCAAATTGTTGTATTTCAGAGTCCCATATGGCCACCGGGATCACAGAAAGCACCTGCTCTGAGGCCCTGGCCCGGGACACCTTCTAGTTTTTATGGAGGCTGGCTATTAACACAATCACCGCTATCGGATTGCGCGTCTCTCTTTACGCACGGACCCTATCGGGTTTCTGTGCGTCCAGCGGATCAAAGCGCACGAGTCGAGATGACAAATTCCGCGAATTTCCCCTTTTTTTTAAGAGTCACGGAGCTGGTAAACAGGCTTCAGATGGCAGGACAACATTTTCATTACACGTTTTGATTGTGTTATTTCCAACCGACGCAGGGGAGTTGTTGCAGGCCTGCAACAGGCGAGTGGAGGCTTCAGCTGGGAACAGCCGACAACTTCTCATGATGTGTGAGACTAACATCATGTAGCTGTGAAGAGCTAGATTTATATCGGAGTGGAAAATTAAACCGAGTCAAACAGAGAGTTAAAAAATGAGGACGAAAGCTGGTCCAGACACTTTTTAAACTTTATAACAAAGCTCATTTAGTATTAATAAAGAATGACGGGACTATTCCATTTTGACAGACATTTGTATTTTACTGTAGCACGGCTATTATTAAAATCAGTGCTGCTTTTCTACATCCAGAAATTATCCAGGAGAAAACAAGTGAACTAATTCGAATTTTCTGAGGCGTCGATGTAGAAAAACAAGAGAAACGTGAATTTGTTTCAGGAAAGTTTCACCTCAAGAAATCATTTAAATTTCAAATAAAAATCACCATACACTTGCCTTAAGTCTTTTAGTTTTAGTTTTAGTTTTAGTTTAATTCAGTTTTTTGCACTTGAATTAACAAGACAGAGAACCAAAAAAAAAAAAAAACGTTGTAAAAACT